>NC_068329.1:8867619-9169523 GCF_000147395.1 Oryza glaberrima
CAACCCTTCTCCAAGGGCTCATCAGAGAACCTGCTCATCGGCTGTGCACACATCAGCTCCAGACCCAAAGAAAAAGGCCAAATTAAAGAAACCCAAGCCAACCGACGATCTGCCTGCCCTGGACCCACCATCGAACAAGCTCTGGATGAAGAAGAGATCGGAGAGGATGTTGATCAAGCCGCAGATGAAGTATGTGATACTGAAAGAACTCCATCGGCTTCACCCAAACAAACTCCTCCGACTCCCTCTGCTCCAACTCACTTCTCCAGGGTAACTATCTCTCTCTGTTTCCTTTAATAACTATTTATCCTCAACCGATCACTCATTAATTTTGTCTTTGCAGAAAAAGAGAATTGTTGTGAAGAAGAAATCGGCAGCACCAACTCTCAAACCGGCTCCACCAGTAAGATGTTCTTAATTCTTTCACCAGTTGACCTCAGCCGATCTTGTCTAATACTTGTCTCTTTTCAGCCTCCTTCTCCTTCTCCTGTCCAGCAATCATCAAGCGATAAAACTCCATCAGCTGCAGGGAGTCACCATGTTGAAGAAGAAGTACAACCAGCTACTCCTGCTATCCCAGTAAGTTTCTTTTAAACACCAAGTCTTAGATCGGCTATATTTGTTTGTCATCTTTGTCCTTTAAATTTCTCTTTTGTTGGCCTTAGCCGATCTGTTTTCTTTTGATATCAAAGATTACTTTGATGAGACAGAAGAAGAAACTACAAGCAAGGCTCTAGCCCCTTTGGTCGACACTGTCAAGAAAACACTTGAAGACATATCCCATTGGCTAGAATCTTCACTAGATAATCTGGTAGCTGATTGTGGTTCGATCTAGGCATGATTTGCTGAAATCCAAGCTTCAATTCCAGACGATCTAGCAAACACCATCACTCCAGCTGTGTATCTTGAACAACACCAATTTAAGCTGGAGAAGGCTAAGCAAGAGATAGCCGATCGGCAAGAACGGAAAAATATTCAAGCTACTATCCAAGCCAATCGGCAGCTTGTGCATGAAGAGAAAGCCAAGTTAGATCAACTCTCTGTTGGGCCGATTCAATCGAATATAGATCGGCTAGAAGCTCGCAAGATTTATTTAATAGCTCAACTCGAAGAATGCAACGCCGAGCTGGATCTGGAAAAGCAAAAGCTAGCCGATCTTCCAAATGCCGTTGAAGAACAAAAGTCCAGATTGAGATCGGCTATCAAGAATGTGGCTGACATGACCAAGTCTCTCAAGATCATCCCTGGAACCGATGCTCAAGATGCCCAAGCCATTGAAGAAGTAGAAAAAATTAGGCAATGGGCTGTTTCGGCTATCCAGCATTATTTGTCTCGGCAACATTCTGTGTAATAGAATCTAGGAATTTTTGTAATTGTCTAAGAAACTCTGACTCTTTATGTAACTCATCTTAATAACTCTTATGCCGATTCAATGAAACTCCACATTTTGCTCGAAAATTTGCAATTTTTCATAAAATTTGCAATTTTTCATAAAATTTGCAATTTTTCAGATATACGTGCCCCCCTAATTTTACAATGTCAAAAGCTTTGATAAAATTATAAAAACTACTAAGGGCGATATAATCATATCGGCCATTGTACATCGGCAAACCACAACCGATTACAATATGAAAACAACTAAGGGCGATATAACCATATCAGCCATTGTACATCGGCAAGCCACAACCGATTACAATAGGAAAACAACTAAGGGCGATATAACCATATCGGCTATCTCAAGGCGATGTAAATACATCGGCTATCATGTATCGGCAATATCAGCCGATCATGCATTAACCCAAACACTTGGGTAATATTTCTTCAAGTACTTGCCATTTAGTGCTCGTCCATAAATTTCTCCATCGAGTCCTTGCAACATGTAAGCTCCCTTAGACACAACCTTATAGATTTGGAACGGTCCTTTCCAATTCGGCGACCACTTGCCGAATTTGTTATCCCAAGTCCCAATCGGCAAAATCAACTTCCATACATGTTCACCGTCCGAAAAAGTCTTGGGCACCACTTTCTTATTGTAATGTCGAGCAACTCGTTCCTTATCCCTGGTAACCTTTGCAAGGGCTCATAATCTAGATTGAACCAAGTCTTCCCTTTCATCGGCCATGAGATAATATTCATCGGCTGTTAAATCATTTTGTAACTCCGTTCTTCTTGAGCCGATTCTAACCTCCCATGGTAACACAGCCTCATGTCCATAAACAAGCTTATAAGGAGGGACTTGGATCGACCCATGACAAGCCATCCGATAAGACCACAATGCTTCATCCAATCGAGTATGCCACTGCCGAGGAAAATCAGAAATCTCTCTCTTAATCAATTTGATCAAACTCTTGTTAGATGCCTCGGCCTGCCCATCAGCTTGTGCATAATATGGTGAAGAATTCAACAATTTGATACCCATGCTATCAGCAAACTGAACAAACTCATCGGACACGAAGATTTAACCCTGATCGGTTGTAATGGTTTGAGGAATACCAAATTGATGGATTATATGCTCTTGAATAAACCGTATAGCATCCCCCGAATCAACTTTCTTCAAAGGAATTGCTTCCACCCACTTGGTAAAATAATGGGTCGCCACCAATATAAACTTATGCCCTTTACTCGATGGTGGATTAATCATACCGATCGTATCAATTCCCCAACCTCTAAACAGCCATGGTTTAATGATAGGATTCATAGTCGACGCCGGTGCTCTCTGAATTGCTCCAAATTTCTGACAATTTTGACATCCCTTGTAATATTTGAAACAATCTTCCAGCATTGTCGGCCAGAAATACCTCGCACGTCGAAGTAACCACTTCATCTTATGAGCCGATTGATGAGCACCACAAATTCCTTCGTGAACCTCACCGATTGCAACCTTAGCTTGATTGGCACTCAAACACTTAAGCAACACCCCATCAATCGTCCGATAATAGAGCTCATCATCCAACAAAGTATACTTCAACGCTTTGTAACGCAATTTCCGAGAAGCCGATTGAGATGGATTCTGTAAATATTGATATACATCATATCTTCAATCACCGGCTATTAATGCAGCAACCTTAACCTTGATATCTTTGATCATCGGCTTATATCCCGACGCCCCTTGGGCCAAATCATTAGCTTCAATATTCTGCTATCGAGATACATGCTTCAAAGTAACCAGCCGAAATTCCTTCATTAGCTCTCGGCATTTCTCATTATAAACCATTAATGTATCATTCTTGCACTCATATTCTCCTGCCAATTGACTGATCACTAGCCAAGAATCCCCCATTATCTCAATAGCATCGGCTTCAACATCCTTGAGTAACTGCAACCCTTTGAGAACTGCTTCATACTCAGCCTGATTATTAGTTGCATAAGGTTTAATAGTGTAAGCAAACTCAAAACTTGCCCCCCGAGGGGAAATTATAATCAAGCCGATGCCACAACCATGAGTGCATACTGATCCATCAAAAAACTAAATCCATGGCACAATTTCAACCGAGCCGATTGAATCATCACGATGTTCAACAATAAAATCGGCTATAGCTTTCCCTTTGACCGCCTTCGGTGACTCATACCGAAGATCGATCTCCGTTAAGGAAAATATCCACTTTCCAACCCTTCCTTTCAAAATTGGAGCCGATAACATGTACTTGACGACATCGGCTTTGCATATGACAGTGCATTCATTGGACAATAGATAATGCCTTAACCTTGTACAGGAAAAATATAAGAACAAGCACAAATTCTCCATAGGGAAATATCTAGTTTCTGCATCCAAGAGCCGACGACTTAAGTAAAATACAACTCCTGAATCAAGACTGAGCCGATTGACTTCTCACCGGCCAACAGATATAATCTAAAAGGTACCCCTTTCTGTGGAGGAATCAAAACTGGAGGAGAGCTGAGATATTCCTTAGTACTATCCAAAGCTTTCTGTTGCTCTGCCCCCAAGTAAACTTTTGATCGGCTTTCAATCTTAACAATGGTGTGAAAGGTACTAATCTTCCAGACAAATTAGAAATAAACCTTCTAACAAAATTTATCTTGCCGATCATCTCCTGTAACTCTGCCTTGTTCTCTGGAGGCTGAATTTTCTTGATTGCATTAACACTCCTTTGGGTTACTTCAATCCCGCTCTCATGAACAAAAAATCCCAAAAATTGGCCAGCCGATACACCGAAAGCACATTTCGTTGGATTCATCTTCAGGCCATATTTCCTGGTTCTCTCAAAAACCTTCCTCAAATTGGCAATGTAGACCTCAACCAACCAGCCGATCAAATCATGGTAGATATAATTCATGGCTCTTTGATATGTTGCTCCAACTCTTTTCAAACCAAAAGTCATTAGAACCCATTCAAACAAGCCGATCGCACCAGGAGACCTAAAGGTAGTCTTATGGATATCTTCTGCAGCCATAAACATCTGATTGTACCCCGCATTTCCATCCATAAAACTCAATATCTAATGCCCTGAGGCAGCATCAACCAGCTGATCGGCTACTGGCATTGGATATTCATCGTTTGGGGTAGTTTTGTTTAAATTCCTGAAATCGATGCACACCCTCACTTTGCCATTTTTCTTGATAACAGGAACTATACTAGAAACCCACTCAGCATACCAGCAAGGATGAATAAAACTAGCATCATATAAATGTTTAATCTCAGCCTTGACAGGTTCGAGCATATCGACTTTGCATCTTCTCGAAGGTTGTTGATGTGGTCTAACCCCTGGTTTGATAGGTAGCCGATGTTCAGGCATTTCATAATACTCCCAAGCGAAGCAATCTCTGAATTCCTTTAACAACTCTATCAACTTGGTTCTAAATTTTGAAGATAAATTCTTACTAATAAATGTCGGCCTTGGTCTATCACCTAGACCTATGTCAATTTCTTCCAAATCATCGGCCGACATGAAACCCTGTCCTTGCTTGTCATCGAGATCATCTACTGTGTCCTTGGTGTAGACGTTTGAACCCTCCACGACGCCCTCAAAATAATAGCTTGGGCTCTCTGTCTTCAATTGGCTGTATATCAGAATCGGACACTTTTAAAAAATCTCCATCCCAAACTTTTCCAGATAAGCAATCAAGACCATCCATCTCCCAAAGAGCTAAATCGGCATTGGCAACATTGACTGGCTTGTCGGCTGGCACAATTTCAACCTTGTCACCTTGCCACTGAATCAAGCATTGATGCATGGTTGAAGGAATACAACAATTAGCACGAATCCAATCCCTTCCAAGCAACAAGCTGTAAGAACCCTTCCCATCGATGACAAAGAATGTTGTAGGGATAGTTTTGTTGCCGACTGTTAGTTCTACATTCAAAACTCCTTTGGTTTCCGATCGCTTGCCACCAAAATCTTTGAGCACCATTTTTGTCTTGATGAGATCCTCAACATTTCTGCCCAGCTTCCTAAATGTAGCATAAGGCATCAGATTCACTGCAGCCCCACCATCGACCATCATCTTAGACATCGGCTTCCCATTGACATAACTATTTATATACAATGGTTTAAGATGCCGATTCTCTGTCCCTTCTGGCTTCTCGAAGACTGCTTGTTCTGGTGATAACATCTACTTAGCCGATTCTTCTTCAACTTCATTGACATCGGCTTGCTTGACCCCAAATTCAGCAGGCAATGTGAAAACCATGTTAACCGATGCAGTCACAACACTTTTCCCTTTAGCCAATCTCTTTGCTTCATCGGCTGTGGCTTCATCGGCTACAGGAGCTTGATTCTTAACACGCCACTCCTGCTTCGGCTTCGTCTTCTTTAGCCGATGATTGATTTCTTGCTCGACCTTCTAAAAGCACTCCCTGTTCCTCAACCTCTGAACCCTTCTCTTCTGATTCTTTATAAAACTACCAGAAGGACACCATTGAGTCTTCCTGTCTTTATTGTCTTCTTGGTCACAATCTTGGTTCACTGGGCCCAATCTTTGATGAACAGGAACTCTTGCGTGCCTTAGCCGATTGCTTCTATTATACGATCGGCTTGAACTTCCTGCAACATTACTGCACTAAGGACAGTCCTCAATAGACGGCAGCCTCATAGCTTCATTCCAACAAAATCTAAAGAATTCACATCCCCAATGAGGATCAAACCGCCATCATCTTCTTCATAACACCCCTCCTGCTGTTTGTCATACTTCTTCTGATAATTATTAATAATCTTGGCCGAATTCACCTAAAAACCTCTTGCACGACCTCCATCGGCTGTTCGGCTAGCTGTAGCACCATATTGACAGGAAAAGGATTGCCATCAACCTTCATCGGCCTCTTAGAATCATCAAATTTGATTTTGCCTCCTTCAATAGTTGCCTAGATCTGCTGCCTGAAGATCTTGCAATCATTGGTAGAATGAGACACAAAATTATGCCACTTGCAATACCTTCTCTTGCCCAATTCTTCAGCCGATGGGATTGTATGAACAGCAGGAAGTTGAATCTGTTTCTCTCGAAGTAGCAAATCAAAAATCTTATCAGCCTTGGTAATATCAAAGTCATATCTCTCTTCTTTTCCAGAACTCTTCACCCATTGGCATGGTATAACCTTTTTGCTTCTGACCCATTCGGCTGCTGCTATTTCAGAGTCATCATCATCATCATCATCATCATCATCATCATCATCATCATCCGATCCATATATGTAAGGACAGACATAATTAACCTTTTTAAAGTTCTTCCTGGCTTCTGCAAACCACTGTTCATGCAAAGTTACCTTCTGTGCAAGATGTGACAAACTATCAAAGTCTTGAGACGAGAACTTCTCCCTGATCGGAGCTATCATACCCTGAAAAGCCAAATCGGCTAGCTGGGCATCAGCCAAACTTAAGCTGTAGCATTTATTCCTCATCTCTTTGAACCTCTGAATGTACTCATGCACAGGCTCATCATGCCTTTGCTTAATCGCTGTTAAATCGAACAGTTTCATCTCATGAATCCCACTGTGGAAATAGCTATGAAAATGATTCTCCAAATCGGCCCAACTGTTGATTGATCCACATGGCAAAGAAGAAAACCAAGTGAAAGCCGATCCAGACAAAGACAATGGGAACAACCTAACCCTTAAGGCATCCACAGCCGATGCTTCACCACACTGAGCTAAGAATCGGCTAACGTGTTCATAGGTTGAAATGCTATCTTGCCCTGAGAATTTTGAAAAATCTGGAACCTTGAATCAACTAGGGAAAGGAACTCTCTCAAACCACTTGGGGTAAGGATGCCGATACAAATTTCCATCATCTTTTGGCTTAAGCCCAAACTGTTCTATCATCACGTCTGCAATCATATCGGCCCATGGTCGTTGCTGAGGTACTCCTTGCGCTTGTTGTGGCATAGGCTCGAATTGATTGTATTGAGGAACAAACTGGGGGTGAGCCAGTCCTTCTTGCTGATATTGAACTTGTGGCGATGGAGGCTGATACTGATAATTCAAATTGCCTACCTGGTAATTTTGAAAGTTTGGCTGAATATTGCGCACCAAATGTTTGGGAACAACTTGAGGTACGACCATCTGATCTGGTTGTACATGATGAACCAAATGTTCTGGGACAACTTGATTCGCAGCGTGCTGACCTTGCTGTTGAATCGGCTGAACAACCTGTTGCCTCAATGGCATTTGCAAAATCGGCTGCACGACCTGCTGCCTTTGTGGCGTCTGTTGAATCGGCTGCACCACCTGCTACCTTGGTGGCGTATGCTGAATCGGTTGCAAAACCTGCTGCCTTGGTGGTGTTTGTTGAATCGGCTGTTGCTGGATTGAGTCAACAGTAGGTTGAGGTGGTAAGAACAAAGCTACAACCTGGTCTTGCGTTAGCCGATTTACATTCTGTCAACTATGCTGTGGTTGCTCTCTCACCAACAACCGAGGATTAACTAATTGACCTGGTGCTAATGATGGTGCAGCAGGTGCAGGAGCCGATACTGGTGCCGTTGGTTGAGCCGATTGTGCATTGGGAGGAATTGGCTGAACTGCTGGCTGATTATCAGTGATTAACGGCCGATAGTTCGGGAAAACACCTCCTAGCAAATAAACCGGTCCTGTAGCTTGATATTCAGCTATCGAGCCATCAACCATCGATTGACTAATATCCCAGATTGATTGATCAAAGCATGTTGCACGGCATAGTCAACCTGATCCTAGAAGTTGTTAAACTTTAGCTGTACCATGTTGCCATCTTGATTAAGATTTCCACCTTGAAATCCCTGAGAACCATCACCTTGAATTCCATGAGAACCAACACCTTGGACCCCTTGAGAGCCATCACCTTGAACCCCTTGAGAACCATCTGCAACACCTTTATCACTTGGTTGAGCTGCACCATCTGGAGCTTTTTGCACTTCTCGATCCTTGGAAGAACCTGTTCCGGGAACATCAGCAATTACTTTTACTTTATAGTTCTGAACAACTGTCCCCTTGCGGGTCTGCATGAATGAATTCAAGAATTGGTTCAGTTCTTGCTGCATCATTGCTTCAAGATCCTTCAGCTGCTCAGGTATCAACTTGTCCGGAGTGATGGTCACGATGTTTAGGTGTCAACCTCAGATAAACCAAGCTTCTGGATCTTAGATTTAACAGAGCCATCTTTACCAGCTGAAGACGGCGATGCTGGTGGATTCTCATCCATGTGGAAACGTCGTTGTGATTCTGACTTCTAATCGGTCCCGCCAGACGTGCCAAACGTGTGTTGATGTGAAAACACGAGGCCTGGGAGATCTGCTTAACTCCAGTGCAAGTCCAAAACTCGCCTTTGGGTATGCTAGCGTGCCAGTTGATTTGATCCTGCAATCAACAAGAAACAAAGACAAAGAATCCGTGGTTAAATCCATAAATGATAGCCGATCGGCTAGGTGCCGATGACGTATCATTTATCTTTGAGCCGATGTCATATATGCATCGATCGGCGGTCATAAATAAATAAGAAAGAACCAAATCTACTTGATCGGCTGTAGATATTAACGATATATAATCTCTATGTCGATATATACTTAAATCAAGTGATTGGGATAGATCGGTCGCCATGCCGAGACATTATAAATCACTTAGATCGAAATATATACTAACAACAAGATTATATATGCTCATAGCATAGCCGATCACATAGATCTAGCATGTATCGGCAAATACTGCAATACCACTCTATATTAAGATATTAAAGCAAATAGAATATACCAAACAAAGAGCCTAATATACTTAAATACAACAAGATCTTAATATAAAGGGCAGATTTAACATGTCAACAAAGCATATAAGATAAATATGGTTAAATCAGGTAAGATCAGCTGAAACCCCGATACTACCCTAATCGGCAACCAAGAAGCAGGCTAGAGATTGAGATTCTAATCATGACTCATAAGATCAAACTCAACTGATGTAGCTATAAGTATGAAAAGAAGGACAATATCTAGACAATCAAGCCGTTGGAAGTTTCATAGAGTGGTGGATATCATATATAATCTAAATCAACATCGGTATTTAACCTAATCGGTTGCCTTCTAGTAGCAGATGTTAGTCGATTGTAGGTTAGATAGCGATATTGCCAGAGATTATGTAAGATATATGATAATTCAACGAACTACATAAACAAGATTAGAGTATCATAACGATAGAATCACTAATCCCGAGAACGCAAGACGCCATAACAAGTTTTACCTCTTGTTGAAGATCGAAACCGATGCAGCTCAACCCGAAAGCAAGAACTCGTCGAAACAAAACGAAAGTAAAAAGGGTGGCGATGCGCCGAGATTGTATTAAACGTGTGTTAGTTTGATTACATGGGGTTCGGGTCTATTTATACCCGAGAATTACAAGATATGTCCAAATCGGACATGACTCTTATCTCTAACAAACTCTAAGATACCATAAGTCCGTGCGGCAGACTTTTGCCCAAACATATCTCTAAGAAAATGTATTAAACGTGTGTTAGTTTGATTACATGGGGTTCGGGTCTATTTATACCCGAGAATTACAAGATATGTCCAAATCAGACACGACTCTTATCTCTAACAAACTCTAAGATACCATAAGTCCTTGCGGCAGACTTTTGCCCAAACATATCTCTAAGAAAATTACATAAAATATCCTAATTAATAGATATAATTTCCTTCTCAGGACTTTATCCATGCGTGGCAAGCATCATGAAGCACATCAACCTAAACCGACAACGTATGCTATGTCATATTGTCGGGTTCGGCTCAATCGGCTAACCCCCTCCGACCTGAACTCTGCCGACCTTAGCCGTAGCCGATTCGGACTTCAGCTGATCCTCACTCGATTTCTTCTTCATCTCCGATCCTTGGATTACTAAATTTGGTCGTTAACAGTGTCACACCAACTAGAACTAAGGTTTTTTTCCTTCTTTTTCATTGTTCTTTTGCTATTTGCATATTGCACAAATCATTACAGATCGAATGAATAAAATAAACAACGAAATCCATGTCCATGAAAACTAATTTATAGCTACACTTCTTCACATCTACAATAACAAAATCATCCATGTTCTTGAAAACTAATTCATAGGCTACATTTCTTCACAACTACAACAACAAAATCATCCATGTTCATTACACTTCTTCACAACTAAAACAACAAAATCATCTTCTTCACAATTACATGCATTCATCAAAGAAGAACAATGCATTCATCAGAGAAGAACAAACAAAAAGAGAGCGCCGAGGGGAGAACGACGCCGGACGCTGGCCGCCGCCGCCACTTCCCCCGATGAAGCCGCCGGCCCCCACCGCCGCCACCTCCCCCGATGCAACCGCCTGCCGCCAGCCGCCGCCTCCCACCCGGCGCCGACGGCCGCTGCCCGCCCGCAGCCCCAGTCAAGGAAGTGGAGAGGGGGGAGTAGAGGGGTAGTGGAGGAGGAGGACGAGGAGAAGAAGGGAGAAGAGATAAGGAGATAAGGATCGTGGGCTCTGTGTCCTGCGCGCGAGGAGATAAGGATTGTGGGGTAATAGATATTTACCCCGGTTGGTATTACCAACCGGGATTAAGGATCATTGGTGCCCTGACAACTATTGAACCGGGACTAAAAATAATATTTTGTCCCGATTGGTAACACCAACCGTGACTAAAGATTAATAAGTACAGCTAGGCTTTTTAACCGGGACTAAGAATGTTTTTTAGTGCCATTTTTTTCATCAACCGGGTCTATTTTGGTTTTTGGGCAACCCATCAAAGATGGTTTCTCTAGTAGTGAGAGGTTTCGACTTGTTCGATATACGCTCTACAAATCATTCCCACATGCGCACCACTCATCCAAACTATATGATTTGCAACCAATGGTGTGAAAACATCCGCATATACAGACAGGATACACTAGAGGGGTTTCGAGCAGTTTGATACACGTAGTACAAATCATTGTCACATGTGCAAAACCGACACAAGAGCCATTTTAAGTGCTTTCTTATGCACGGTTAGTCATGTAAAATATAACTATTACAACAGATGATATCAAAATATTCCCATACACATAAAATTGACATTAGGAAGCTTTCAAGTGATTCCACACGCGGACTACAAATCATTCCCACATCGGCATCTACTTGTGTAAAATATAATTTATCTAACAATTGGAACCAAAACAAAAGTCACTAGTACAAAAAAGTGATTTTTGATTTTTGCAGATGGGCAAAAGAGGTTTTCGCGTGCGGTAGAACAACCCACATGCACTAGAGGATCTATGAAAATTGCTATCGTTGCGTGCGCCGAGGGGGGGGGGTTCACCCGCACGCAAAAATCGCTACTTTCACGTGTGGGTGCTTATGTCGTCTACACGCAAAAATAAAAATCACAAAAAAAACCCTCTGCCGAGCCCGTCCGCTGCCCGTCGGCCGACCGCCTTCCACACACGGAGGAGGGACTCACCCGTCGCTCGCACTCTGTCGCGTGCCCGTCCGTGCGCCGCTGCCTGCCCAGGACTGAGTTTGTGGAGGAGGGGAGGTGAGAGAGAGAGAGAGGAGAGAAGATAAGAATGACTTGAAAATTTTAAAGTGCTAGGAGGGAAAAAGAGAAGGTAACTCGGTAACTCAGACTTCTGGGGGAATTTTTAAGGGGGCTTCCTACGAAAATATATTTTCCCATGCAGTCCCTTAAGAGGCGTCTGGAAAAATGGAAAAATAGTGTAACATCCTCAAATTTTAAACTAAAATTTGATTGCATCATGCTGGCTTTTGATTAATTTAGTGTGTTTTAAAAATTTATTTGATTCTTAAATGGTTCAAGTATTACTTCTTTAGAACCCTACTAATTTACCCTAATTATTCCCTTTATTCCAAACCTTAGTGAATTTGAGCAAATTCTCTCAAATTCCAAACTATAGATTATTTCCCTAGTTTATCCTAATATTATTGAGAATTTGCTATACTTCAAACCCTAGTGAACCTTTCCAAATTCATAGTTTAAATTCAATTTTCTCTAGAAAAAATATTCAAAAGTCCTGAAAAACACTGTTCATTGCACTCAAGGTGCTCGATGAAATGCCCAGCCTAGCTAGAACAGCCCAACACCCATCCAACCTTGCACAAAGTTTAGGTTTGGACCTTGGGGACCACATCCCACTCAAAAACCATGGTTTAGTTGGCCTTCTCCTCCCCTTCTGGCACGCTGCCTAGCGTCCTATCTTGCCGTGCGCTGCACCGCCGCGCGTCGGCCTCGGGATCACTTGCGCGTGCCCGACTGCCTTCGCGCGCCATCGCCCGTCCGACGCCCTCAGACCGCCGCCGCCGCACCAATCTTGACGACGACAAAGCCAGGACGACCTCTGCCGCAAGAAATCACAGCTCGACGCCGTGCGCTCCCGTCCAACGCTGCCGCCGAGTCCGATTTTGATTCTACCCGGGATGAATCGCGCCAACTCTTGCCGCACGGTTGAATTGAAGATAGACGGTGGTTTCCCCTCTCACAATTCAAACCAATCACACCCGAGCCGGCCGTTTTAACCCTCGCCGCCGCCACGCGTCACGCCCGGATTGGCGCCAACACGTCGCCAGCCATTTCTACCCGCGGTCAAGCCAATCCTTCGCCGGTAAGTATTCAAACATGGCCTCCCGCCACTCAAATTGATCTTGCCCGCCCCCTCACAGCCTCTGCCACCTTTGCCATATCCAATCCTTGAGCTCATCCATGGCGATGATGGTGTCCGTGCTCATCCTTTACTTTTGGCCCTATAAATAGGACCCCAATCCCTTCCTTGCCCATCATCGATCATCAACAACCATAGCCCCGCAACTCCGAAGCTCTGCTTCACCAATCCATTCCATCAACCACCCTCGCCCGTCAGTTGAACACCTTGTGCGCGATCGACTCCACACCCCTCCATCCATCCTCCACCTTAAATACCCCTTAGAACACCTATATCCTACCATGTTTTAGCATACTAGATCCTAATCGAAGCTCTACGTCAAGTTTTACCTCGCCGCACCAAGCCGAGCACTGCCGCCCCCGCGCTGCTCTGTTCTTCGCCGCCGTAATGTTTTTTCGGCCGCAACCCGTCGTTTCAATTGTACTCCCTAGATTCTATTTTAGCAATTGGTTTGCTCTACCATGCCACCCTCTAGGCTGCCGACGTGAGCACAGCCACTGCCAATGGAGGCGCTCGTCGGCAAGTATATTCCACACCTTGCCGAAGGTCGGCAAGCTGCCTAAACCCTTCTAGGTACCTTGTAGATGCTCTAGAACCCCTCCCCAAGCCATGTCTAACTCTCATTAGCCCGATCACCTTCACGGTTTAACCATGCCACCGCCGCCCTAGCCGCTAGCTTAGCCACATACCAAATTAACCCCTCCGGCGCCGCTCGCTGTCGCCGGAGAACCCTAGCTCCCTCCCCTCGGCTGCAACCCCTTTCCCCCTCTAGCGCCGCCACAATCCCAAACCCTAGTGCCACCTGCCGAATTTAGGGATCGGCTGGAGGTAGAAGAAGAGAAGAGAGAGAGAGACTGACAGGTGGGACCCGCACATAGTGCTATTTCACATGTAATTGATTTTCAAACTTTAGAAGCCCATATCTTTTAAAATATAGATCCAATTCCAGTGAAACTTGGACCAATATTCTTCTAAAATCATTCTCTATCTTTTGAGACCCCTTTTGCTATTTTTCTATTTTATTCTATTTTCTCTATTTTTCTTATTTTTTTAGATTTTATTTGAATTCCTTTTAAATTTGAATTTTATATGCTTAACCCTAGGTCTTAAGGATTCTTCTGACACACTAGATAATATCAATCAATCTCAAGACATCGAGCAAGGCAAGTTATTATATACCCTTTTGATCATTTAAGCCTATATTTTACAAATTATTTATTTATAGCCTTTCCATTCAATATTCTATTTTATTATGCATAATTTAATCATAGAAACCCAGATAATTTAGTATTGCTTATTTCGCTCACAATCTGGTTAAAATATCTTATTCTTAGATTGGGACAATACGTTAGAATTAGATGATTTCCGGGTGGCTAGAACTGTCTCGATCGATATAGTTATTACCAGGTACTTATGTCGAACGAACGGGTATGACCGCAGCTCCTAGAATGGGGACAGACCTAGTTATTATGTTAATTAACAATATGGCACCTCTGTACGGTGGTTCTTATTTTTAAGTCCTCGCGCAGGAGGCAACTATAGCCGCGAAGGGCAACTTTTAACCATTACCATGTACAGGTAAATGGTTTGTGATACTCGAGTATAAATTATATGGTATATTTCTAAACCCTGATCGAGATGACGTGGTGTCATACGATTAGTTCCCCTTAAATACCTCGGGAACACCAAAACTCCTCTTGCTGCTGTTAACATTACGTTCAGAGCATATGAGGATATAAGTTCATGGAACAGGTGCCACTATTGTTAATAACTTAATACTGGGCCATGACTAAAGCCGATGATTATCAGCAAGTCGTGGACTGCGGGTAAAGCGTACATCTGCTGCAATAGAATATCTTTGAAACTATTCGAATAGCCGTACTCATGGAATTGAGTACCGAGACTCATATGGCACCCTGGTTAGAAATTTAAAGTCTACATTTTTATAAATTCTTGCTATAACTCTTCCAGATTGTTTATTACTGCTTTTATACCTCCCTAGTCAGAATGTATAGAAACTTCCGCCGTATATTAGATCTACGTAGGATTAACTATGTAAGTAGCTATTATTGTAAAACCTTTAGTATTGTAAAACTTTAATGTATGCAATAAAGAACCAGCTATATTGTATGTATCAATATTTACTGATCCAGGGATTGATACATTAATCTAGTCAGATCCAAGTAATTAGTTCTGGGACCCGACAAATAGCCTTATTTTCCCGTGCGGTTGCTTAAGAGGCTGCCTGTGAAAATTGATTTTTACATATGGGTCTCTTAAGGAGCCGTATACGAAAATGATGGGTCGATTTTTGTAGACGAGGCCACTTATGGTCCGTCTCAACATATTGAAGAGCTCATCTAGGAAAGTCATTTTTTAGTAGTGAGAGATATTAGAATGGTTTCAAGCGATTCCATTTTTTACCAGTCATGCCAACATACGCAAAACTGACATAAGAGCAGTTTCAAGTGTTTTCTCATATCCACAAGACCACAAGTCGTGTAAAATAGGAGTATAACTTTAATTTTGTAACCAGTGGTTTGATATTAGAGGAATTTCGAGCAGTTCACTACGTGCACTACATAAGACAGATTTTATTTTGGGATGAATTTTGATCTTTATAAATCAACTTGTTTTTACTACTTACTAGTTGGGCATGAGGACAGTTAGTAAAGGGAAGCTGCTTATGAGAAAATTTTCCGGTCGAGATGATGTCGAGAAGCTCCAGGATCTAGCTTCTTCTTTCTCAGTTCTTGCTTATGTTCTTTGGTTGTGGTTATAGTTATACAGATCCTAATTAATGTGCTAAGACTGTAATAGCTTTAAACGGAAGTAGAGTACATTAGATTTTTTTTTCCTACACAACAAATGGTACAAATGAACCACATTGGCCTTTTACTACTACTTTTAAGTTAATACTCCCTCCATCCTAAAATAAATTCATGTTTCACCCATCCCGCATATACCAAAACAAAACCAAGGCTCTATCAAATAAAAATGATTTATTTCCCGACTTTATTTACTCCCAATGCAATTATTCAACTGCTAGAGAAAGCATATTTATTCCCGTTTGCAACCCCTTTTGTCCCGGGTATGCAACCGGGATCTCGAATCCAGGATTAAAGATGAGTATCTAACCGGACTAAAAATAATTACGCCAGGTGGCTGGCGCTGCTATCTTAGGATTCTTTTTTTCATTGTTTTTAGCTGCTTGCATATTGATTTCCTGAGTTCCTCTCTACATCCCCAAATAAGTTGCTCCCTACATCCCCAAATCAAAGATTCACACATAACATCACAAAGCACAGATAACATAACAGATTCACGTCACCAATTCTTAACAAAAAAACATAAAAAAATCTTTAAAAAAATACATCACAAATAATAACATCCTAAATTCACATCACAAATTCTAAAAAAAAAAGAATGAACATAAAAAAAATCCGGCTCGATCTGGCGCTGCCGCCTACCGTGTCCCCTCTAGCAGAGGGGAGGGCACTGCCACCTCCCGCTGCCCGCTTGAGAGGGGAGAGGGGAAGGGGGAGGAGTGGACGAGGAGGGCGCCGCCGCCCGCCGCCGCCCGCTCGAAGGGGAAGACTGGAGGAGGGCACCCACTGGAGAGGGGGGAGGGATAGGGAAGGGAAGGAGTGGAGGAGAAGATAAAAAAGATAGAAAGAGAATAGGAGTAGAAGACAAAGTATAGGAGAAGATAAGGAAGAGAAAGAGAGAGCGGCGTTCGAGAGATATATTTAGCCCCGGTTGGTGATATCAACCGGGATTAAATATATGATCTTTAGTCCCGGTTGGTGATACCAACCGGGACTAAATTTTGTTGGGGACCTAACATCTATTGAACCTAGACTCAAAATGATCTTCAGTCCTGGTTGGTAACACCAATCGGGACTAAAGATCAAAATGTACCCCTGGGCTTTAAAACCAGGACTATAGATATTTTTTACTCCCGGTTCTTACTCGAACCGTGACTAATGTGATTTTAGCCTGAGCCAGCAAAGATCACTTCTCCAGTAGTATCTCTACTTTCACAAACACAAATGCAATGGTTACTAAACATGTACTTATTTTAGGATAAATTGGATGAGTAAACAATGAACTTATTATAGAATGAAGGGAGGGAGTATTGTCTCCATCCCTAAAATGACCTTTCTTCTGGTCTCATAGAGACATATTAGCATTACTTTCATTTTTATTGTAGCAACAAAGGTTGGTTCGTACGTAGTACTAGTACATGTCAAATCTAATACTCCCTACACCAAAATATAAGAGATTTTAAGTCGATGAAAAATTTCCTAGTACTAAGAATCTGAACAACTTAACCAGATTCTTAGGACTAGGATATTTCTTATCAATTTAAAATTTCTTATATCTTGGGTCGGAGGGAGTATAGACTGTTTTCGGTATGGTAAGTTGGGAACTAATCATTCGGAACGAAAAACAGAGCAAGTCATTAGCATAAAATTAATTAAGTATTATCTTAGAAAAATAAAAAAATGTATTAATATGGTTTTTTTAAAACGACTTTTATGTAGAATTATTTTTTACAAAAAAATACACCATTTAACAGTTTGAAAAGTGTGCGCGTGAAAAGGAGAGGTACAAGATAGGAAAGGGAGGAAAGAACATAGCCTAGATTGCTAGGCCCTCCGTCCCATAAAAAATTAGGCAAATTTTACCACACGATATCGTGACTTTGCGGCTTTAGTTGTAGGACACCTCGCGAAGTGACTTATGGGGGAAGACACTCTCAAAAGTTAGATTTGCTGGTAGATACCGCACCCACCGTGCACCCATGATGAGGAAGGCGGCGCCGGAGTATGGGTCTTCCATGATGCCATCAGGTGGCGCCGTGGTGTCAGGAAGCAGGGCAAAGAAGAGTAGCGCATGGGGGTGCGGGGTTCGGAGGTCGTAAGCGGAGACGGAACCTGGAGACGCCACGAGGAGGCGGCGGCGGCGGTTGTTTATGGTGGTGTCGTCCACAGCGGCGGCGATCGTCTTCTGTTGCTGTCGCGTGCTGCGCCACCACCACGACGGCCTCTACTCTGTTTTCACGTGGCCACTGCTCTGACTTCACGTCGGCCGCCGCTCCTGCATGTGTGTGCCACCGTGCTGCGCACCGCGTTGCCGGCCGCTCGCATCACACCACACAGCCACCGTGAGCCGCGTCGTCGCTGGGCTCCCGAGCCACATTCAGTGCGTCAAGGGAGAGAGATGAGGGAGAGAGAGGAAGAGATAAGGAAATAAGATAGGAAGACAAAGAGAAAGAAGGGGCAATTTGGTCAAGCCATGTAAAAAAGTGGGACACTTCTCGCCTGGTCAGCATGAAAACAATAATTTAATGGGTTTGGTGTCCTCTAGCAAATAACCATATTTTCAGAGTGTGTTTCCCCAAAAGTGACTCCGTGCGGTGTCTTACCGCTAAAACCATGAAATTCCTATATCCTATAGCAAAATTTGCCTAAAAACTATGGTCAATTGCTCAGTTGACCATGTTTCGAATTCTAACTACCAGTCTAATCCTACTTTTTCTACTTTGCTAATTTGACCCCGTTTTTCAAAATCAAACGTACCATTTGACCCTATTTGCACTACACTCATAGGGTATCATTTAGGAAAAAAGGAAAAAAAACTATTTACTGTTCAAACGAACCAAAATACCCATGATACATCTCAACCCTATCCATTCGTGCATCCCTCACTTCTCATGGCACAAACCTATCTCTCCCACGGCACGAGCAGTGGCAGCAGCGCTGGCACGCGTAGAGAGGGTGCAGCTTCACGTGTGGAGGGAGGGGGTGGTGGTGGCACCGGCGCCCAGTGGGAGGCGGCAGCAATGGCACGCGGAGGAAGGCAGCACTGGTGCTGCGTGCAGAGGGAGGGAACGGCGACTCCGGCGTGCGGAGGAAGGGGGCGGTGGCAGCACAAGCACCGCGTGTGGAGGGTGTTGACATTATAGGCATATAATGATTTAATATATTCCATAAATAAATCATGACATTGCAGATGTATACTAGTATTAACACATCATTAGATCTACACATGTAAGCTTAGTAAAACATGAACAGATAAAATATGCGCAACATACTGAGCATGTACCGAGGTTGCGTAAAACTCGGTTGCTCAGCAGGGAATACTCGCGGTTGCAGGCGTCGGCGAAGGCGCGCAGCACGCGAGTGAACAGGAAGACGAGCCGTCACAGACGAACAGGGAGCAGTCGCGCGAAGCGCTTCCCAAAAACCTTATTGCCGCCTTCTCCCGGTGCAGGACGTCGAAGGCAGAGGTTCCGGAGACCTGCTCTCCCTATCGCTAGTGGATGCCGGCGAGCGGGATGGAGTAGTCTACGAGCGATGGCGCAGTACAGAGTAGGAGGCAAAACCTAGATTGATTTCAAGTGTGTTGTGTGAAGATGGCGGCTCGGTTTATATAGAGAAGGGTCGCTTGATCAGGGCGCTTGCACGATCTCCACTCCGCGTAACCGAACCGTATAAGTCACATGTAACTTATCCGGACTCCACGCCGTTTTCACGCACAGGATTTTTCGGAATGTTTCCAAAACAAAACAAATCCGAATTTCCCTCAGCAAAACAAAACTGTAAAAGGAGGCTGCATCTGCGCAAGGTGAGGAACCAATTTCAGCGGACCATTCGACGCGTACATCGTGCACGCGCGCCGCCTGTCCTGCCCTGCCAGGCGAGGCGAGGCGAGCGAGCACGTGTGTTCCCCCTCTTCTCTCCACCACACATGCTTCAAGTGGCTAGGTGGGCATCCTCCCTTTTAAGGAGGTCCCCCTCTCCTAGAATAACCAAGGTGGTAGTAAACTCCGCATGCATGCCATCCCATGAGGTGGGCTTTTGTGATTTTCCAAAAAAATAATCTTCGAGTGGACTAAGGCCCATCCATTAATTCCAACAATCACCCACCAAATCTCGAAATCCCACTGAGATTTGCCATTTCCAATTTACTGTTTATATACCAGCGGTTCGATGGAGACCGATTAAGGTTGAACATCCATCTAGAACTCCAAGCTACACTTACTCACAACTTGAACAGTGTACTACACCTTGAATTGTAAGTCTTGTGTAAGCAAGTTTCACTCAGAGTCTTATCTGGTACTAGACTGTCTGCAGACTACCCCTCGGATGGAGCATATAAGTCATACTCCTTGGTCTTTAGTAAGCTTCCTAGAAGATTCACCCAACATCTTCATAGACTGCGACTAACAGTCAAGCTCACAAAGGTGAGTTCTTTCAAGAATGCTCTGCAGGACAGCATTTTCGCTAATTAAAGCCAACAAAACTCATTAAGGCATAGCCAACCTGCCTTACAGCTCACGAGAGTACATGCATCTTCACTTAGAGAGGGTATAGAATTGTACTCTCCTCAAGTTAACTAATGGCTTGTTCTTCCCAGGTTCTAATTCACAGGATCTCCGATCACATAGACTAGGTTACCACCATAGTATAAGTCACATGGGTCTCAAACCCATCTCCTTCGATGCATTGTCTATCACATTTCGTGATAGTCCCTTCGTGAAGGGATTTGCCAGCTTTCTAGATGTTTGGAAGTAATCCAATGTTATAACTCCGGAGTTTCTCAATTTCCTAACAGACTTCAATCGTCTTTTCACATGTCTAGACGATTTCATATTATCCTTAGAACTGTTCACTTTGACAATTACCGTTTGATTGTCACAGTTCATAAGAATAGCCGGCACTGATTTTTCAACAATAGGCAGATGCATTAATAGATCACGCACCCATTCTGCCTCAACAGTAACAGTATCCAGTGCCGTCAGCTCTGCTTACATGGTTGACCTCATCAAAATGGTCTATTTGCAAGACCTGCACGAAACAGCACCACCACCTAGTGTGAAGACATATCCACTAGTGGCTTTGATCTCATCCACATCAGAAATCCAGTTAGAATCACTATATCCCTCCAGTACCGCAAGATACCCAGTATAGTGAAGCCCCAATTCCATAGTACCTTTCAGATAGCGCATTACTCACTCAAGCGCATGCCATTGATCATCTCCCCGGTTAGAGGTAAACCGGCTCAATTTGCTCATAGCAAAGGAGATATCAGGCCTAGTTGCACTAGCCAGGTACATAAGCGAGCCAATGATTTGGGAGTATTCAAGTTGATTCGTAGCAATTCTCTTATTCTTGCAAAGTATCAAGCTAGGATCATAAGGTGTTGGAGAAGGCTTACTGTCAATGTAACCAATGCGATTCAAGATCTTCTGCACATAATGGGACTGCAGAAGTGTAATTCCATTCTCACCTCTAATTAGCTTAATGTTTAGGATAACATCAGCTACTCCCAAATCCTTCATATCGAAATTTTGAGACAAGAATGATTTAACCTCATTTATCACCTCAATTTGTCCCAAATATCAGTATGTTATCAACATACAAGCAAATTAAAGAATAACTCCCTCACCCCCACCATAGCGATAGTACACACATTTATCTACCTCATTGATTGCAAAGCCTGCAGATGTCAATGTTTTATCAAATTTCTCATGCCATTGCTTAGGAGCTTGTTTCTGACCAGACAAAGACTTCAACAATTTGCACACTTTGCCTTCTTGACCATCAACTACAAACCCATCGGGCTGATCCATATATATCTCCTCATCCAGCTCTCCATTAAGAAAAGATCTCTTAACGTCCATTTGATGAACGAGAAGACCATGAGATTGCTAGGGAAAGTAGCACACGAATTGTAGTCTATCTAGCAACATGTGAGTAAGTGTCAAAGAAATCTTCACCTTCTTTTTAAGTATAGCCCTTAGCAACAAGCCGAGCCTTATACTTTTCAATAGTACCGTCAGGCCTAAGCTTCTTCTTGAACACCCACTTGCACCCTACAGGTTTACACCCATAGGGTCGCTCTATCACCTCCCAAGTCCCGTTAGTGATAATGGAATTCATTTCGCTACGGACAGCCTCCTTCCAGTAGTCTGCATCTGGAGATGCATATGCTTTTGAAATTGACTTAGAAGTGTCATCCACGAGGTACACAATGAAATCATCACCAAAAGACTTAGCCGTCCTTTGTCTCTTACTCCTTCGAGGACCTTCACTGTCATCGTCCTCAGTGACATGTTCATGTGTATGTTCAGTTTGTTCTGGTGATGTGATTGAACTGGGAATTATTTCAGAGGGTTGGCTAGAACTACTGTGTGTATCCTTCATTAGGAAAAAGTTCACAAAGAAGGTAGCATCACGAGACTCCATAATTGTACCAACATGCATGTCAGGTACCTCAGATTTAACTATTAAAAATCTATAGGCAATGCTGTGATGAGCATATCCCAAAAAGACACAGTCCACAGTCTTAGGTCCAAGTTTGCACTTCTTCGTTATTGGTACATTGACTTTCACCAAGCACCCCCATGTGCGCAAATAAGAAAGTGATGGTTTTCTCCCAATCCATATCTCATATGGTGTTTTGTCCTTATTTCTATTAGGAACTCTGTTTAACACATGATTCGACGTCAACAATGCCTCCCCCTACCATGCCTTAGGTAGTCCCGCGGTGTCCAACATGGCATTCACCAAGTCAGTCAGTGTGCGGTTCTTCCTTTCGGCAATCCCACTAGATTCGGGAGAATAAGGAGGCGTCCTCTCATGTATGATGCCATGTTCCTCACAGAATAAGTCAAACTCGTTTGAGAAAAACTCTCCAAAACGATCAGACCTAAGTCTTTTTATCTTTCTGTCAAGTTGATTTTCAACTTGTCTTATAAACTTTAAAATAGTCTAGAGCCTCGTCTTTTATTTTCAACAAATACACATAGCAAAATCTAGTAGCATCATCAATCAACGTCATTAAATATCGTTTTCCACCCTTCGTCAACACCCCATTCATTTCACAAAGATATGAATGTAGGAGTTCTAGAGGTGCCAAGTTTCTCTCCTCAGCAGCCTTGTGAGACTTGCGAGGTTGCTTTGATTGCACACAACTATGGCACTTAGAACCTTTAACAATGGAAAACTTACGAATTAAACACATGCAGGAAAACCGAGACTTCAAGCCAAAATTAATATGACATAAACGTGAGTGCCAAACATTAGCCTCATCATCCACACTGCCACAAATATGGTTCACGACTTACTGCAGAAATCAGAAAGGGAAAAGCGGAACAGGCCTCCGCACTCATAACCTTTACCAATAAAATACCTATGTTTAGACAGGACTATTTTATTAGACTCAAAAACCAACTTAAATCTATCTCTAGTTAGACGGGAGCCACTAACAAGATTCCTGTCGATAGTAGGGACATGCTGCACGTTCTTCAGCTGCACGATCTTTCCTGAAGTAAATTTCAGATCTACCGTGCCAACACTATGAACAGAAGCATGTGACCCATTCCCTATTAGGACGGTGGAACCCCGTGCGACCTGATAAGAAGAAAACAATGAGATGTCAGCACAAACATGTACATTGGCCCCTATATCAATCCACCAATTAGTAGACTGATTAACTGAAAAACCAGAAGGTAAATTATCATACCCGCTTCAGTCTCCAGTGTTGCCAATGGTCACATTAGCAGACTTAGAAGTCTGCCCTGCAAGTGCCTTCATCGCCTTGCGTTGTGGACACTTCCTAGCCAGATGACCAGGTAGGCCACACACAAAGCAAGTCCTCTCATCCTGATTAGGATTGTTGTTCTTCTTCTTCTTCAAGTTGGTGGTCTACTGAGCTTTGTATTTCTCCTTGCTCTTGTTCTGGGCCTTGTGCACAACATTGGGGCTGGATTGCCCACCATCGCCCTTAGACGCAGAGTCTTTTTCCTGAGTTTTCTCCTCAACATCAAGAGACGCTATCAACCCCTCAACCAAGTATTCCTGTGTCTTGTGTTTGAGTGCAGTACCAAAACCTCTCCAAGATGGAGGAAGTTTCGCAATAATGCACCCGGCCACAAATTACATGGGCCTGCTCGAGTTTCTTAGCCATGGTCTGTATTACATGGGCTTGCTCAACTACAGAACGGTTATCAGCCATCTTGTAGTCATGAAACAGCTCCATGATGTACAGATTATTGCTAGCATCAGTAGCACCGAATTTAGCAATCAGTGCATCCCACAACTCCTTAGCGTCGGTCATATGTATATACACCTCGACCAGACGATCGCCAAGAACGCTAAGAATGCATCCCACGAAGAGAGTAGTGGCCTCGTCGAATTTTTTCTGCTGGTCAGCATTAAGAACTCCTATAGGCTTGCCAGTACTCACCCAGAAGCATTTCATAGCTGTCAGCCACAGAGTGACCCTGATCTGCCATCTCTTAAAATGTACACCGGTGAATTTATCCGGCCTCAGTGCATTGGCAAACCAGCCATTGTAAAATCACAGTGCCTATAATAAGGTTTTTGGATTGTTGAGATTATAGACATATAATGATTTAATATATTCCATAAATAAATCATGACATTGCAGATGTATACTAGCATTAACGCATCATTAGATCTATATATGTAAACTAAGCAGTAAAATATGAACAGATGAAATATGCGCAACATACTAAGCATGTACCGAGGTTGCGTAAAGATCGGTTGCTCAGCAGAGATTACTCGCAGTTGCTGGCGTCGGCGAAGGCGCGCAGCACGTGAGCGAATAGGAAGATGAGCCGTCACGGACGATCAGGGAGCAGTCGCGTGAATCGCTTCCAAAAACCTTATCGTCGCCTTGTCCCGGTGCAGGACGTCGAAGGCAGAGGTTCCAGAGACCTGCTCTCCTGATCGCCGGTGCACGCCGGCGAGCGGGATGGAGTAGTCTACGAGCGACGACGCAGTACAGAGTACGAGGCAAACCCTAGATTGATTTCGTGTGTGTTGTCTGAAGACGGCGGCTCGGTTTATAGAGAGAATGGTCGCTTGATCGGGGCGCCCGCATGATCTCCACTCCGCGTAACCTAAACGGATAAGTCGCGTGTAATTTATCCGGACTCCATGTCGTTTTCACGCACCGGATTTTTCGGAACGTTTCCAAAACAAAACAAATCCGAATTTCCCGCAGCAAAACAAAACTAAAAAAGGAGGCTGCATCTGCGCAAGGTGAGGAATCAATTTCAGCGGACCATTCGACCCGTACATCGTGCACACCGGATTTTTGGAACATTTCCAAAACAAAACAAATCCGAATTTCCCACAGCAAAACAAAACTAAAAAAGGAGGCTGCATCTGCGAAGGTGAGGAACCAATTTCAGCGGACCATTCGACGCGTACATCATGCACGCGCGGCACCTGTCTTGTCCTGCTAGGCAAGGCGAGGCGAACGCGTGTGTTCCCCCTTTTCTCTCCACCACACATGCTTCGAGTGGCTAGGAGGCCATCCCCTTTTAAGGAGGTACCCCTCTCTAGAATAAGTAAGATGGTACTAAACTCTCCATGCATACCATCTCATGAGATGGGCTTTTATGATTTTTTAAAGAATTAATCTGTGTGGGCTAAGGACAATCCATTAATTCCAACAGAGGATGGGAACGATGGCGCCGACGAGCGGAGGAAGGGCACAGCAGCGGCACTGGTGCACGGAGAGAGGGGTGGCGGTGGCGGCAGTCTGCGGAGGGAGCGGTGGCAGAACCGGTGCACGAGGGCAGCGGCGACTGTCGCGCGGCGTCAGTGGCCGCTGCTGCGGTACGAGGCCGTCAATTTGTCGTTGGATATTAATCTCTGTTGGATTTGAATAAGATTTGTGTTTCTGCTTCATCGTGTGCCATTTGGGATCCATAAAATAGGACAATATGGCGTAAAAAAACTGTAAAAATTTATGTCAAATTTTTTTACTTCATTTTGTTAAAAATCTATCAAATTAGAGTCAAATTTGTTAAATTGATTCAAATGTTTAGATTGATTTGAATTTTAAAAATTCAAGCCAATTTTGTCAAAACATCCAAATATATACACATTTTGATATAACATGATCAAGAAGTAAGGGCAAAAGAGTAAGAAGTAAGGGCAAAAGAGTATTCGTTCATTAGTTAACCCTGTTAACTCACTTTAACGGAATAGGGTCAAGCTTCATCTTCGATTGGTAATTAGACTTCCAAATAGGGTTAAATATACAATTACCACTAAAACTAAGCTAATATCGGATGTGCCACATTCTATTACCATTAATTTAGATGGATATACTTTTTTCTAGAATATATCACATCCGATACTTTGATTTTTTTAGAGCGGGTATACGTCCCATTCGTTTCTCCAACAACAGTTGAATAAAACTTTGGATACTCCTAACACGCTTTTCAAACTGCTAAACGTTATGTTTCATGCTAAAACATTCAATATAGAAGTTACTCTAAAATATTAAATTAATCTACTTTTTAAGTTTGTAGTAATTAAAACTCTATTAATGATATATTAATACTATCTTGATTTACGTAAAAGACTTTATCTTCGTATTCATTTAACAGAGAAAATAACACCACCTATATCTCGCGATCGAGTATTGATAAGAGAAATTCATGCGTCACTAGGCCTGCCCTACAGTAGAGAGCCAGTACTGTCCACTGACGACAGGACTGATCCACGCACTCACCAAACCGAAAATCGCAGCAAGCATGATGAAATAGTCTAAGTCCATTATTATGCCCATGAGAGTTACATGATGGAAAAAACATACTCCCTCCATAAAAAAAGACAAACCCTAAATTTTCGTGTCCAACATTTATCTGTTCGTCTTATATGAAATATTTTTTATAATTGGTATTTTCACTGTTGTTAGATGATAAAACATGATTAATACTTTATGCGTGACTTGTCTTTTTAATTTTTTTCATAATTTTTTTTGGATTTTTTTTGGAGGGAGGGAGTAATAGGCACTGGTGGAGTGTCATTGATTCATCAAAAAACCTGTGGCTGGCTGGCTGGCTGGTAGGAGTACTGAGGATATGTCAGTGATGATCTTTAAAGTTTAAACTGACACTGAGAAAAAGGCAGGATGCATGCATGACCTTTTTGAGGGATAGGTGAAAGTGATCAGACAGAAGAAACGCATTAAGTATTTGGAAAGCCTGAGCAAACCACAGAACGGCGCCATTGAGGCCATCATTATTGTCATTGTGGGAACTACTCCTAGGTAAAGAAATGGCTGTCTAGTCTAATGGTAAAATCATTCCATAATACTCCATGCTCCTCATATCTCATGGGTGTAATGTATGTATGTGTTACGACAGATATTATATAAAGTGTCGTATAGTATGTTTGGGCACTAATAAAAAACTAATTTATAGAATCCGTCAGTAAACCACGAGACGAATTTGTTACGCCTAATTAATCTGTTATTAGCAAATGTTTACCACAGCATCACATTATCAAATTATGGAGCAATTAGGTTTAAAAGATTCGTCTCGTAAATTAGTCGCAATCTGTGTAATTAGTTATTTTTTTAGCTCATATTTAATATTTTATGCAGGTGTTCAAACGTTCGATGTTATAGGGTGTAAAATTTTGAGGTGGGATGAGAACATGCCCTCACTTGAAACTTTTGCTTGAACCTTATGCATATTCATGGTGAATACTCCCTGCTCCTCTTTTGTGCCATCATTTGGCCATCCTACACAGTCAAATCACAATCAACAAAGATGTGTGCATGATGCATTTCTACACAGTCAAAAGTGCAGGTTTGGGGGTTTGGATTTTGGATTTTGGCAAATTCAGTGGGCCCACAAGGACATAATTTTGACGATTCCAAAATTTAGGGCTAATTTAATTTTGGTAGAATAACAAACCAAACACTCCCACACAAACGTTGCCAAACCAAAATTTTGGTATTGCTAACAAGCTGTTTTTTAGGTCAATTTTGACATAATCCAAACTAATATTTTTGATAGTGTTAAAATTTGTCCATCCTTTTGCGCTACCGAAAATTCTAGTAGCGTATTAAACAAAACCAGCCTTATACCCAGAGAGATTCAAATATGCAATTCAATTTTACGAATAATTAAATTAATCTCTAATTTTTATATTAGTAAGACATTATTGGCTAGAATTAGGAATTAATCCCTCCATTATTAAATGTGCGATGAGAGTGTACTAATTTATATTATGCATAAATATTAACATATTTGGTACTGTGAAAACCACATCAATAGAGTATTTATGGCTAGTAATCTGGTTTTCCTTTATCGTGCGGTAGTGGGCTCCATAAAAATATCTCCGAGAAGACAACACCTAGTGGAAAAAGTAAGTGTCAGTCTTAATTAAGGGCAATAATTAAATTGAGGCTACGCGTCAAGCCTAGGTCTATACGAGATATGAGAATCTATGGCTGTGTGTGTTTAGTTGGTGTGCCAAAACGGACATATATTTAAAATATTAAATATAGACTAATAATAAAATAAATTAGATTCTGCCTGTAAATTATGAGACGAATTTATTAAACATAATTAATCCATCATTAACAAATGTTTATTGTAGCATCACATCGTCAAATCATGGTGTAATTAGGCTTAAAAGATTCGTCTCGCAATTTACATACAAACTGTATAATTGGTTTTTTTCGTGTACATTTAATGCTGTATGTATATGTCTAAACATTTGATATGACGGAATTTTTAGAAGTTTAAAGTTAACTAAACACTGCCTATGTATATCTACCGTTCCTGTATAATTGTCCCCATTAGTTGTGATTTTAGGCAGCCAAATCACCTTATTTATTTGAGGCATTAGATTGATGTCAAACTTCAATAGCAACCGTTAGATTTATATTATGTCTACCTGCTGCTGACTTAATTGGCTTCCTCCTGCCACTGCTCGAGAAATCCCACGGTAGTTCCGGTTTGTAAACTCTTTAGTCCTGGGTTATAAACCGAGACCTGAATCCGAGATTAAATAACACCAAACGGGACAAAAATAATAGTGCCAAGTGGATGTAGTCTTGTGTCACCATGAAAGCACTTTCTTTACTAGAAACTGCCAATAACAATTCGCGTGGTTAATCTCAATTATTCTATCATAAAACTCTCCTGCAATTCTTATCCTATCTTACTATAAATACTTTATCCCCTACTAACTTCTTAAGCTTAATATGCAAAGATGCCACATCATCATCCACTAATAAGATGTCACATCATCATCCACTAATTAACAAGATGACACATCATCATCCACTAACAATTATCACATTTAAACATCATGCAAACATACTATATTTTTATAGTTTTTATAATTTAAGAGCTTTTCAAATATAAACTTGTTAAATTATCATCCAACATAATTCACACAATGTTTCAATGTATATCCTATATACTTATATAGTTCATCCTCACTTAGTGTTTAAATGATTAATCTATGGTCCAAATTATCTTTCTCCTTTTTTCCTCTAATTAAGTCATATCACATCAATTGTTTTTAGTCTTCAGATGATTAATCTACAGTCCAAACTATCTCCCTACTTTTCTTCTTCCATAAAGTCATACCACCTTACTTTTTACGTTTGAATCACCATTTACATACTATTTAAATTTAAATTATCATAGACCATATTAATTTACTTAATCTGATGTTATCTATCTTACACGTTATTTTTTTTTGTTATCATACTAAATCCTCGCAACAATGCGCGGGGTTTCACCTAGTTATATAATTAGAACGGTCCTCACACACCATTGAAATCCTCTATCTTATAAAAGAGCTGGCATATCGCCTTTGTCCCTTCCCGATCGATGCTAATCACAAGTCGGCCTTCGGTTCATTTCATGGAACACATTAATTTTTTTCAATTATCCGTAGTCTATAGGATACTGTTTCTTTTTTTTAGGGCAGTACTACATAGTTTCTTAGTCAGAAAAAGTATGAATTACCCCCCGAACTATCGTGGTCATCCAAATTACCCCCCAAACCACAAAACCGGGCATTCTTCATCCTCAACTACATAAACTGGACAAATTACCCCCTCGACCCAATCCGCGGTGGTTTTGGTCCACGTGACGTACGCGTGGCAGCCCAGTCAGCCCGCTATTTATAAAAAAAAAGAGTAAATTGCATCTTAGGGCTATTATTTCTTATGTGTGTTGTAACTTGGACTAGTGTAAAATAAAACTTTTCACTTTGGAGCAGGTATGTTTACACAAGGTTTTAATTTGGACTATCTTCTTGTTCCTCCAGCTCCCTTTCTTCCTCTCTTTTCTCTATACAGCTCACGGTCTCTTTCTCGATCAGGCGTAGTGCATGAGAAGGCAAGAAGGAAAACCCTTCACAGGGCAGCCACCCGCCGAAGTTGAGCTCGAGCTCAAATGTAGGCGGCACTGGGAAGGCGGAGCTTGAGCACTGCAAAACTTGCTGAAGTGCGAGCGGCACATGTGGAAATTTAGCGCTGGCGCGCAACACGTATAGCACTAGCGGAGGTCGAGCATGAGCTTTAGCGTGGCTGTCTGCTACTCCCTCCGTTTCATAATATAATACTTTCTACCATTGCCCACATTAATATGGATGTTAATGAATTTAGACACGCATATATATCTAGATTCATTAACATCTATTTGAATGTGGGTAATGCTACAAAGTCTTATATTATGAAACGGAGGAAGTACTTGGCTTAGTGCTTATAGTCAGTTCAGAAAGTAGCAGCAACTGTATGTCATTGCCGGCCAGCTTCTTCGTATGCTACTTGCTACCAGTAGGAATACTTGTTGTGCACCCTCTGCTTTCCTTAAAATTAAGCAACAAGCACTAGCAAGTTGATGATTTTAAATGCAAACTACCTTTGAATTCTTTGGAAGACTTTACAGATTGAAGGAGAGAGAGGAGGAAGAGAGTTGGAGGAGGAAGAAGGGAGTCCAAATTGAAACATCATGTAAAGATATCTGGCCCAAAGTAAAAAGTTTGGCTTTAGTCTAGTCCACATTGTAACAATGGTAATCAAAGGTGGCTCAAGGTGCAATTCACATAAAAAAAATTTTGGGACCCACCTGTCATCTCCTCATCCACTCTTCCTCTCTCTCTCAAACGGGTCGGCGGCAGCGTGCGGGGGAGGACACGGGCACGTAGCGGCGGCGTGCGGGCGGTGGCAGAGCGCCGGGGAGGACGCGGCGTCGGGTAGGCGGTGGCAGAGCGCCGGGGAGGACACGGCGATGGCAGGCGGCGCCGACAAGGGGGGATGAGGAGGACAACGACGAGGATGGAGCGCACGGCGGCGGGTGACGCGGAGGCGGTTGCGGAGGGCGATGATGAGGACGACGACGAGGATGGCGATGGAGGTGCGCCGCCCCTGCTGTGCCCATTGTCCCGTCGGTGCCATACAGAGAGAGAGAGGAGGGAGGGGGGAAGCTGCGCCGAGCGGCCGCCTCCTCATCCCCTGCCCCCGGCGCTCCGCCACCTCCTCGGCGCTGCCCGCCGCCGCCGCGTCGTCCCTGCGCTTCGCCTCTCCAAAAGGGCCGCCGCAGCCAGCGTCCTCGTCGTCGACCTCGTCATCCCCCGCCGCCGCCGCCACCGCCGTGCGCTCCATCCTCGTCGTCCTCCTCCTCATCCACCCTCGTCGGTGCCGCCTGCCGCCGCCGCGTCCTCCCCGGCGCTCTGCCACCGCCCGCCCGCCGCTGTGTCCTCCCCGGCGTTCCGCCACCGCCCACCCGCCGCCGCGTCCTCCCTGGCGCTCCGCCACCGCCCGCACGCCGCCGCTGCATCCTCCCCGGCGCTCCGCCACCACCCGCACGCCGCTGCCGCGTCCTCCCCCGCACGCCGCCGCCGACCCGTTTGAGAGAGAGAGGAAGAGTGAGAGAGAGAAGAGAGAGGAAGAGATGATGAGGAGATGATAGGTGGGTCCCATTTTTTAAAAAAAATGGAGTGCTGACTGGACTGCCACGCGTACGCCACGTGGACCAAATCCATAGTGGATTGGGTCCAGGGGGGTAATTTGTCCAGTTTGCATAGTTGAGGGTGAAGAAGAATACCCAGTTTTGTGGTTCGGGGGGGGGGGGGTGTAATTCAGATGACCGCAATAGTTTGCGGGGGTAATTCGTACGTTTTCCTTTCTAGTCCCATATTCTATACCCAGGTAGCAAATTTCAAATGCTTCCTTGGTCCAATTATCTCAAATTTTCTTACTCTGGGCCGACATATGCATATAGAGGAACAAATTTTACTAATAGCCCACTGAATCATCATACCAAACTAGACATAGAATCATTCTATGGGATAGCAAACATAATTTTTACTATATAATTGTCTTCCTACGGTTCCAATATAATAAATGCTATGCTGGTAAAATTAATTTCAGGTTACATATTACCTACTAGCTAATAATAGTTTTGCAATATCTGTTTGCTTTTATAAACAAGGGTTTCGCAACTCATTCCACTATACCTAATTTTTGTAAGGTTATTGTTAGACGTATATCTATTTTCTATTTGTACAAGGGGTTTTCTACATATATACCTATATATATTTGGGTCTAGTGCTTCTTAGATGAATACAAGTGCTAATTCTTGAGCCAGAACTAGGTTAGAGTTCTCATCTCCCTAGAAACGATTTTTTTCCTCTCTCCAATAATTACCTGCTTGAACTTTGTGTGGAACACTCCTGCCTCTTCATCTTTGAAGCCATGAGGTTCCTGTTGATTTAGCAAAACATAGTTCTCACCCGTCTTCGCTCCGAGTATGAGTCGATTTGTGCACAGTTGCTTGCTCGGCACCCCCGTGTTACTCTGATGGAAGCTCTCAAGGAGATTTGTTCTGAGGAGATTCATCTTTGAGAAGCGGGTATTCTAGCACATCCTTCTTCAGTATTAGCTTTTCGTACTACAACTTCAGTATCTTCATCACCGATAGCTACTTCCTTTACTTCACCAGCAGATACTTCTTCTCTGGCATCTACCAGCAGTCATGTTCACTGCACTTATTGTAATGAAGATGGACATGTGGAGCCATTTTGGTTTCGAAAGAAGAAGGATTTGCGGCATGGTCATTCTTCTCAGATAGCTGGGGGTTCTTCTTCAAAGAGTGCTGGCTCTTCTTCTCAAAAGAGTCCTAGCAGTTTAGATACACAGGAGATCCTTACGTTACTACATTGCCTCATTACTTCTGATTTGATAGGTTTAGTTGGTTCGGCTGCTTTGACTTCCGCACAATCTGGCTCTGCTATTTATGGTTCTCACTCTTCCAATGAGAGATTATCATCTGCTTCAGGTATTTTTTCCATGGATTCTTGATTATGGTGTTTCCTTCCATAAGATATCAGATAAGTCTTACCTTTCGTCTATTTGTTCTCCTTCAGTTCCTATAACTGTCCGAACCACCGATTGTACCCTCTTTCTGTTGTTGTTCTCCTTTCTTCGTTTAGTGTTCCCATCATTTCCTATGTTCCAAATCTGACCATACAGCTCATGTTCGTTGGACAACTTGCTGATTACGGTTGCCATGTTATTCTTGATTTTGACTCGCGTTGTGTTCAGGATCATAGCACGGGTCTCCTGGTTGGTATTGGCCCTCGCTGCCATTATTCACAGCATCTTTGGGAGCTTGACTGACTGTTTTCTTTCCTTGCTTCTGCTATAGCATCCTTCACTCAGTGGCATCATTGTTGGGGCCATCTTTGTGGCTCTCGTCTGTCACCTTTAGTTTGTCAAAGTTTATTAGGGTCTATGACTGGAGATATATCCTTAAATCAATGTCATGGTTGTAAACTTGGTAAACAGATACAACTTCCCTATCATCCTAGTGAGTTTGTGTACAAGCATCCTTTTGTTCTTGGTTATTCTGATGTTTGGGGCCCTGCTCCCTTTACTTCAATACGGGGTCATCACTACTATATCTGTCGGAGATATGGGCCCAGGGGTATGCAAAGTGAGGGGAAGTTACCTTCCCATCCAGCCACGTGACTCTACAGCCTGGCCCTCCCCCCGCGCCTCGCGAGTCGCAGAAGCAGCCAGGGGGCCTCGGGGTGCCACGTCACGCCCTTCGGGCCCTCGCGCTGCCTCGCCCCAAGGCCCTCCCCCAATTGTCATGTGGCGGGGGGAGCGTGCGGGAAGGAGACCTAGGCTGAACCGCCATCAATGCGCGCGGCGCCCCAACTGTCCCTCACCGCATTTAATGCTGTAAGGGCAGACGTGTGGTGCCGCCCGACTAACCCACGTCAAACGAGTGTGACCAGACTGTGACAGGCCTGTCACCGGTCACGTTCGATTGGATGGGTGGTCGTGCCCCCACGTTCGCCTCTGTCTTCGACGGAGTGGAGGCAGGTATGTCCCGTCCCATCGGAGCATTATCCGGAGTTCCCTCCACGTGAGGAGGACCGCCACAAGTCTTCACTCATTTAAGAGGGAATGACAGGGTTGTCCCCCGTGTCAGGCGGGGGGCGGCGCTGGGTCCCACTCAAGGACGGACTGCTCTTAGCTTCCGGGCGAAGGCACGGATCGTGGTCCAGTCAAGGTAAAGTGGGTCCCCCTCCCATCAAAGAGTAGGTAGAAGCGGTGCATATGGTATCCCCTTGAACTATAAAAGGAGGACCATGCCCACCGAGAAAACGGACGACACTCAGTAGGCCTAAGCTCTAGAAGGAGAAGACCAAGAGCGCTCTCCGGAGTTCAGGAACCTTTGTAACACTCAACCATAAATCCCACACATAGGAGTAGGGTATTACGCTCCATAGCGGCCCGAACCTGTATAATCTTGTCGCCCATACGCGATCTAGAAACCCTTAGGGCGGATACACAATCTCGAGAGGCAAACCCTTTCCCTCGGCTGAACTCACAAAAGGGGGATCTCACGATCTCCAGCTAGAGAGGATCACTCCTCGACAGCTAGCGCACCAGGTAGCGCTTCAAAGAGAAGTCGTTTCCTTCCGCCCCAAGTATTCCTCCGGCCTCGACGATCATGGTCGAGGTCATGAAGGAAGAAGTGGTGGTGCACACCCCCACTCCCTTCGGGAGTGAGGATGCTAGCAGGAGCCGCGGCCCCGGTCACCGTCGCCACAACTCTCGGACTCCGCCCCGCCGCGACCCCTCGTGGAGGGAGGATCCCACCCGGTCGGGTGGCTCGGCCCTCTCCCCGCCTCCGGGCAGGGGGAAGCCACGGCGCGTCGGAGCGCGACGCCGCCTGACATACGGCGACAGCAGCTCGCCCCGAGGCGCGCTTCGGACAGCAGGAGCCCTTCTACGGCATCCTCCCGTGAACTCGGAGCCGGAGACCCCCGTCAGGCGATGGTTGGACGACGTCGCCAACCTGGTCACCACTGCCCAGCGGTAGCTGGCTGTGGGTGGCCGTTCCACCGCCAGTGGTATGTCACGCACCCCCCCACCGTTTCCTCGTCGGTGAAAAGGAGCACCAGTCGGTCAGCCATGACCTCGAGGCAGTCCACGGCCCCAACATCGTCGGGGGCCTCGGGAAGTCAGAGGCATCACGATGGCCTCTACAGGGAGCAGGACGCTCGGATCAACATCGAGCGACGCCGGGACGAGCGCCATGCTGCCCGTATGGGAGAAGGCGCATCCTCCTCCATGGTGTAGTGTTCCTCCTTGCGAGGCGGCCCGCCCCCCACGTTCACCCCTGGATGGACTGGTTGTAGGGGCTTCGTTGCGAGTCTCCGGAACATCCGGTGGCCACCGAAGTTTCGTCCCAACCTCACGGAGAAGTATGATGGCAGCATTAATCCCTCCGAGTTCCTCCAGATCTACACCACGATCATCGCGGCGGCGGGGGGCGACGAACAGGTCATGGCGAATTACTTCCCCATGGCCTTCAATGGTCAGGCGCGCGGCTGGCTGATGCCCCAGCCCCCCGACTCCATCCACTCCTGGGAGGACCTGTGCCAGCAGTTCATCACGAACTTCCAGGGCACGTACCCTCGCCTAGGAGAGGAGGCGGACCTGCATACTGTGCAATGGAAGGACAATGAGTCCCTCCGCTCGTACATACAACGCTTCTGCCAAGTCCGCAACACTATTCCATGCATTCCGGCCCACGCGGTCGTTTATGCATTTCGGAATGGCGTGCGGCACAACCGCATGCTGGAGAAGATTGCCTCCAAGGAGCCCACAACCCCCGGGACATACGTGGTCTCTGGGTCACGTTGAGCTCCCGGTGACCTTTGGTGACTCCACCCACTTCCGCACCGAGCGGATCGACTTCGACGTGGCGGACCTCAATCTGCCCTACAATGCGGTCCTGGGCAGGCCCGCGTTGGTGAAGTTCATGGCCGCCGACCTCCAGATGAAGATGCCGGGCCCCAGTGACCCCATCACTGTCTTTGATGATGTGAAGGTTGCCCTGGCCTGCGCAGAGCAGCGCGCCGACAACTTGGCGGCAGCCACCGAGCCACAGCCCTCGGAGTACTCAGCGTCCCGCGCCTCCAAGAAGCGCCTCGCTTCGGCCGACGAGGTGCCCGTCAAGGAGATTTCCCTTGGCGATGATCCGTCCAAGACCGCCAAGATTGACGGTACCTTGGACGCCAAATAGAAAAGCACGCTCGTCTCCTTCCTGCGGGTGAACTCCGACGTCTTCGCGTGGAAGCCGTCGGATATGCCCGGGGTCCTAGGGAGGTGATCGAGCACCGCCTCGCCGTGCGGCCGGGTGCGTGACCCATTTGGCAGAAAGTACGGCGCCAAGCCCCGGAGCGGCAAGCCTTCATCCGAGAGGAGGTGACGCAGCTCCTGGAGGCCGGCTTCATCCGAGAAGTCATCCACCCAGAGTGGCTGGCAAACCCGGTGGTCGTCCCAAAGGCCAACGGCAAGCTCCGGATGTGCATCGACTACACGGACCTCAACAAGGCATGCCCAAAGGATCCTTGCCCTTTACCACGCATAGATTAGATAGTCGACTCCACTGCGGGGTGCGACATTTTGTCTTTCTTAGATGCCTACTCCGGGTATCACCAGATCCGCATGGCTAGGGAAGATGAGGAAAAAACTGCTTTCATTACTCCTGTAGGCACCTTTTGTTATACAACTATGCCTTTTGGTCTCAAGAATGCAGGTCCTACTTTTCAGCGCATGACTCGCATTACTTTGAGTAATCAAATAGGGCGAAATGTAGAAGCGTATGTCGATGACCTGGTGGTAAAGACGCACCACTAGGACACATTGTTGCAGTACTTGGCCGAGACTTTCGACAGTCTTAGGTCCACGCGCATGAAACTGAACCCCGAAAAGTGTGTGTTCGGTGTGCCGGCGGGCAAACTCCTCGGTTTTCTGGTCTCCTCCCGAGGCATAGAAGCTAATCCCGAGAAAATACGCGCAATAGAGAGGATGCGCCCCCCCAGCAAGCATGTCAATTCCATGCCAAGCAAATCCACCAGCCGGCCCAAGCCTTGCAGGTCATCCCGCTCTCTTGGCCTTTCGCGGTCTGGGGGCTGGACAACCTAGGACCCTTCAAAGCGGCCCGAGGCGGGTATCAGCACCTGTACGTCGCTATTGACAAGTTCACCAAGTGGCCCGAGGCTTACCCGGTCGTCAAGATAGACGAGCATTCCGCCCTCAAGTTCATCAGGGGCATCATGTCCCGGTTCGAAGTGTCCAAACGCATCATTACAGATAACAACACCCAGTTCACCAGTGAGCTGTTTGGCGACTATTCCTGTCTCGGCGCATGGAGATGCCTACCCGGCGCACCGCGCGCTCCAGCCGTTTGATGGCATAGGAGAGTTGGCCAGGCCCAATCTCGTCGGTGAGGCGGAGGGCCGCAATCTCCCCAGCTTGGTCCTACACCAGGCACCCAGGTCGGCGAGAGTGTCTTGAGCCGCGGCTAGCTAGCTGACCAACTCCGCCCCGCCGGGCTGCCCGCCTGCCGCCAACTCCTTCCGGGCCTCCAGCTCAGAAGCCCTCACCGCCATCGCCGCGCGCTTAACAAGGGCGCTCTCCAGATGCTGGGCCTCGTGCCCAGCAATGGCCTCCTCACGCTTGGTTAGTTGCTCGCCCAGTCGGCGCGCCGCCACGTCGCGACGGTTCACCTCGGCCTCGCGTTCGGCAAGCGCGGCCTCCCGTTCCTGGCACGCGTCCTCTCGAAGCCGCAGCTCCTCCGCACGGCGAGCCACCAAAGCCTTTGCGGTGAGGGTGGTCCGGTTGCGCTTGGCTGCGGCCTCCTCACGGAGGCGAAGGGAGGATTCCGCCTCGGCCACCACTCTCTCGTGGGCGGCCAAGGTGGTCTCGCGCTGGTCTAGCATGTGCGCCCACTCCTCCAGCGCCCAGGCACGCTCCTCCAGCGCCCGAGCATGCTCCTCCAGCTCCCGGGCTCGCTGCGCTTGTTCCCGGCCGCGTTCATCCTGTTCGCGCTGGTTACGGTCGAGCAGCTCGATCAGTCGACGGATCGTGGCCTCGAACTCCTGCGTGGAGCGGGCACGCTCGTCTAAGGCCTTGCACTCGGCCTCGAGCGCCACCATCCGAGCCCGCAGCGAGGCGTCGACCTCCGATGCCCGCTGCTCTTGGGCGGCAGCCGCGTCGAGGTCTCCACGGGCGTCTTCGACCCTCTTCGCCAGATCCTCGGCATGGGCCGCGTACTGCAAGGGGATGTCGCCCAGCGCCTCTTGCAGGACGCTTGAAGCGATGATCGCTGCCTGTCGCTCCTCCTCCGTCTCCCGTATGACCGAGTGCAGCGTCTGCTCGCGCGACTGGATCTCTGCCAGTTGGGCTTGGCGCATTTTGCGCCCCACCTCCACCATGTCGTCCACGGCGCGGCGCCCCTCGTCAACCCGCGCGCAGTCCGCTGCGAGCTGCGCCCACTCCGCCTCCAGGGCCGCCCGCTCGTCCGTCAGGGCTTGAACTTGGGAGTTGACCCCTCCCGGACGATGGAATCGGCGGCGGCGAGCACCTGCAGGAGTGGCTCCATGCTCGCGGGAGTTGGAGAAGAAAAAGTCGCAGTCCGCCCCCGGGACGGCGGAGTGCTGCTGGACCCTCGCGAGACTGGGAGCTGCTCTCGGCCCCCCTTCCGCGCGGCCAGCCCTGAGGGCACCCCAGATGCAGGGGGGAACGGTTGCCCCTGTCACCCCCCGCCTTGGGCCCCCGGGCAGACTCGGCCTCGTCCTCGGGTTCGGGCCCACCCCCTGCCTCGGCCCCTGGAGCGTGCCCTGCCTCGGCCCCCGGAGCGCGTTCCACCTCGGCCTCTAGGCCATGACCTGCTTCGGCCTCTACTCCTGAGTGGCGCTCCTCGTGGGTTGCGCCCTCGGGATCGCCCCCGAGGGGGGCGGCGCCAGTTCCAACACCCGCGGCCGGTTGCACCTCGGCTGTGGCGGACTCGGAGCCAGACCCGGCGTGTGGCCCGTGGGCCCCGCCAGGGTACTGCGAAGGCTCCACAGCACTGGGTCAGCCGGGTCTTGGTCGATCCGGTCACTTGAATTTTGACCCCTACGAGGGATCGGACGTCGAGACCACCTGGGAAGGAATCCCGCTACAGGAGAACCCCGGTCACGTTAAGAAGGAAAAGAAGGGGGAGGAGCAAGAGGCCAAGGTGGATAGAGGGCACCGAGTCAGGTGCTAGCGATCGTACCTGCGAGGGGGGCGTTTGAAGGTCCACTTCGGGGGCTCGATGAAGCTCCCCCGGCACGGCTCCGTTTGCCCTATCTTCCGGAGCCACTTCTTCTTCCGTCCAGCCTCGGACGCGGCAGGGCGTTTGTGGCCCACCGGTGGTCGGTCCGCCGTTCGCTCGGAGCCCCCTCCACGCGGGGGAGAAGGCGGCCGAGATTTGGACACCTTTCGCTTCCCTTTCGGGTCGCCGGCCGAGTCTGCCCCGGGCCCACGGCTCGGACTGGGTGCCTTAGATTCGCCGCCCCCAACGGAGCCGCCGGTCCGACTGCCGCCTGCGGTCGCGCCGCTGCTACCTGGGCCGTCGCCGCCACCACCGGCGCCGCCCCGGTGGGACAGACCCCTGCCAGCACCGACGGCCGACATCACAGCCAAGATACTCTCTCGGTCGCGGTCGCTGCAGAGGAGGAGGATCCTGTCCGGAATCAGCGTTTCCTCTTCACCCCAGTCCCAGCGCTCACCCACGTGGGTGCGCATGGGATCGTTGTGCCCGGCATACTCCCACGCACCGCGGGACCGCTCCTGGAGAGGCGCGATGCGACGTCGGAAGTAGTCTCCGAACACCATCGCCCCCGTTAAGCCCTGGCTTCGCAGGCCCCTGAGGTGGTCCTGCACTGCGTCGTACTCCTCGCCCATCTTTTCTAAAATAAGAGACCACTTTAAAGTATTACTTATCTTATTAATTTACCACTCATTTAATTTTTTTGGTCTTGCCTCAATTATACTTCTATGCAAACACCTATTATTTAATAGGGTAAATTCGATCCATGCTATTGTAATTTTGCCATATTAAAAAAATAATTATTACCTCCCTGATAATTTAGACGAAAATTTCTCCTTGATCGGAGCTATTAGACCCTGGAAAGCTAAATCGGCTAGCTGAGAATCGGTCAGAGCCAAACTGTAGCACCTATTCCTCATCTCTCTGAATCTCTGAATGTAATCCAGCACAGATTCATCATGCCTTTGTCTGATTGCTGTCAGGTCAGATAATTTCATCTCACGGATCCCACTGTAAAAATAACTGTGAAACTGTTTCTCCAAATCGGCCCAACTATTGACAGAGTTGTATGGCAAAGAAGAAAACCAAGTGAATGCCGATCCGGATAAGGACAAAGGAAACAATCTAACCCTTAAAGCATCAATAGCCGATGCCTCACCACATTGTCTTGTCCTGAGAATTTTGAAAAATCTGGAACTTTGTATCGGTTAGGTAATGGAACCCTCTCAAACCACTTAGGGTACGGATGCCGATACAAGTTTCTAGTATCCTTCGGTTTAAGCCCAAACTGCTCCCTCATCACATCTGCAATCATAACGGCCCATTGTCCCTGCTGAGGCACCCCTTGCGCTTGTTGTTGTATCGGCTCAAACTGGTTGAACTGAGGAGCATACTGAGGCTGAGGCGATCCCCCCTGTTGATAGTGAACATGAGGTGAAGGGGGCTGGTATTGATAATTCAAGTTACCCCCTTGGTAGTTCTGGACATTCGGCTGAATATTACGCACTAAGTGCTCAGGGATAACTTGGGCAGCAACTGATTGTCCGGTTGTACAACGTGTACCAGATGCTCAGGGATGACTTGAGTCACATTCTGACGCGACTGCCGATTATCAGGCGTCCTCAACCCAGTCGGCATCTGCTGGACCGTCTTTTGCTGGATCGGCTGAGTTGTCTGCTGTTGAATCGGCTGACCTATCTGCTGCCTTGGCGGCGTGTGCTGAATGGATCCACCAGTCGGCTGAGTTGGCAAAAACATTGAAGCAATTTGCTCTTGAGACCGCCGATTGATATTCTGACCAGCATGTTGTGGTTGTTCTCTAGACAAGAGGCAAGGATTACTAATTATTTGCCTTGGTGCCGATGACGGTGCAGCTGGTGCTGGAGTCGAAGCTGATGCCATCAGCTGGATTGATGGTGCATTGGTAGCAGACTGTTGGTTACCAGTTACCAATTTTCTGTAATTTGGGAAAACGTCTCCTGGAAGATAAACTGGCCCTGTAACTTGGTGCTCAGCTATTGTACCATCAACCACATACTTTAGCATTTTTGTGAAGGTATTGACCAGGACTCCTGATTGGTTGATCAAAGCATGTTGCACTGCGTAGTCAATCCGATCTTGAAAGTTGTTAAATTGCGGTTGCACTTCGTTGTTATCTTCACCAAGATCCTCAACCACTTCATCTTGAAGGCCGTCACCTTTCTTGCCTGAGCCATCAGCAATGCCTTTATCGCCTTGGGATGAGCTTGATCCAACTTCGTCGGCAGCAACTACTTTTACTTTGTACTTTTGGTAAACTTTCCCGCGGGTTTCTACGAATGACTTCATGAATTGCTCCTGAGCGCTCTTCATCATTAATTCAAAATCCTTCCTTTGTTCTATAGTGACTGGAACAATGTTCCCTTCATTAACGTCGGACCCAGTCGGTTTTGGAATCTTGATTTGAGGGTCTGATGACATGCCCATCGATGATAGAGGTGGCTTTTCTGCTGACATGTTTGTCGTGTCCCACCAGGCTTGCCAAAAGCGTGTTGATGCGAAAAACACACACTGGCCTGGAAGATCAGCTTAACTTCAGTGCAGGTCCAAAAATCTTGCCTTTAGGTTCATGAGCGTGCCAATTGATTTGATCCTACAATCAACAAGAAATAAAGACAGGAAAATAGTGGTTAAATCTATAAACGGTAGCCGATCGGCCAGTCGCCGATGACGTATCATTTATCTTTTAGCCAATGTCATATTTGAGTCGATCGACAGTTGTAAATAGGCAAGAAAGAACTAAATCTATTCGATCGGCTGAAGATATTAATAGTATATAATACTTCCGTCGATATATACTTAAATCAAGTGATTGGGATAGATCGGTCGCCATGCCGAGACAGTATAAATCACTTAGATTGAAATATATATTAACAAGGAGATTATAACCATTCATAGCATAGCCGATCAGATAGATCCAGCATGTATCGACTAATACTCCGATACTACTCTATATTGATATATCTAAATGCGACAAGATCTTAACATAAAGGGCGGATTTAACATGTCAATGAAGCATATAAGATATAAAGTAGTTAAATCAGCTGAAAACCCGATGAAACCTTATTCGGCAACCAAAAGCAGGCTAGAGATTGAGATTCTAATCACGACTTATAAGGTCAAACTCAACTGATGCAGCTATAAGTATGAAAAGAAGGACAATATCTAGACAATCAAGCCGTTGGATGTTTCATAGGATGGTGGATACCCTATATAATCTAAGTCAACATTGGTATTTAACCTAATCGGCTGCCTTCCAATGATAGATGTTAGCCGATTGAAGGTTAAATAACGATATTGTCAAATATTATATAGGATACATGATAACTCGATGAATTACATAAACAAGATTAGAGTATCATAAAGATGGAAACTGTAATCCCGAGAACGCATGCTGCCATAACAAGTTTTACCTCTAGTTGAAGATCGAAACCGATGCAGCTCAACCCGAAAGCCAGAACTCGTCAAAAGTAAACGAAAGTAAAAGGGTGGCTATGCGCCAAGATTGTTATTGAACGTGTGTTGTTTGATTACATGGGTTCGGGTCATATTTATACCCGAGATACAAAATACGTCCTTGTCGGACACGACTATTATCTCTAACAAACTCCAAGATACCATAAGTCTTTGCAGCAGACTTTTGCCTAAACTTATCTCTAAGGAAATTACATAAATATCCTAATTTGTAGATACAATTGCCTTTTCAGGACTCAATCCGTGTGTGGCAATCCTTATGAAGCATATTAACTCAACCTGATAACGTGTACTGAGTCACATTGTCGGAATCGGCTCAATCAGCTACCTAGTTCGACTCGAACTCTGCCGATCCTGATCGTAGCCGATTTAGACTTTAGCCGATTCTTGCTCTATTTCCGGAACAATCTCTATCTTGGATTCTACTTCGATTTTATCTCCATCTCCGATACCTAAATTACCATATTTGGTCGTTAACACCCCTCTTCGGCTACCATCTCCCCTTCGCTTCCACCTTCCTTCCGCTTGAAAACTCTCTCCTTGACGATCTTCTTCGGTGGCATCAGTGGTTTCGCTCACTCTCAGTGGTTTCGCTCGGAGCTCCCCACGGTCAGCGCCAGCTGTTGTGGAATGGACAATTGCGTCACATCGAAAGGCGCGGTTATCTCAACAGTGGTTGGAAAAGAAAGACAATTGTATTACTTAGTAATATTTTTTGGATCCCTCTATTACATGGCCTTAGGGGGCTATTTATAATCCTATTACAGGCTCCCCCCTTTAGGGTTTTGGTTTTACGGGGGAATTTACATGGTTACCCTTATGATAGGGACATTATTGGGGGCACACAGTGTCTTTTACATGTATGGGCCCCTATTGGGCTTAAATGGCTTGGCCCATCTATTTGTCAAAATTCCCCGAAGGCGTAGCGGCCCGCTGGGCCTCCTGACGGCGAGGTTCGGTACTTGGCGAAACCCGTGCCTTCGTGCTAAGGATTTCGCCTCACCATCTTCGCCCGTGCGGCCCTCTGACGAGGTCTTCGCTTGGCGAAGTCGGCGTTTTCCGAGCCACAGCTTTCGCCATGTGGCCTTCGCCCATATGGTTGCCTTCTCGACCTTCGCCGTTTGCCTCCAGTCTGAGCCTGTCGCCTAAGTTCAGGGTTTGGGTAGGTCCGGCCGAAGGGCCCCGTGGTGTACCTCCAACAATTATAATGCATATTTGTTTTCAAATAATATAGTTCCACTTGTATTTGGAGAATAACATATTGCAGGAATTTATCAAATAAAATAAAGAGAATGTGGAGAAAACCTCACTCCTAAGCAAGCAAATGGATAAGGTGGCCCACATGTCAAGTGTAATCGTCCGAAAACCGCCCTAAATGTCAAAACCGCGATGAGGTCCCACCTGTCAGCCACCCTGCCGAAGCCGGAGGCATGCTGGGCCGGCCCAGGTTCGGCCGAACCCTAGCGGCGTCCAGTCAGGTCAGCCCTCCACGTGGACGTCTAGGATTGCTTCTCAATGACAGTTGTGAGGATAAAATGGACATTTCGCATGACAGTAACCATCATACCGACCCTATAAAAGGAGGAGCTCATTCACTCTCTTAACACACTCAAGCAAGCTCAAATTCCTCTTCATACTTTAGTACTAGTATCTTAGTGCTAAGTGGAGTAGAATAGAATAGTATTCGGAGTCCTCGGAGTCTTCTTTCGGTATGGCTCTAGCAGCTCTTGTATTCTCTTGTATTCTTCTCTATATATCTTTGGTACTTTGTTTAGTCTGAGTCCTTATCTTAATTTATATATGTGTTGTACCGATTGTGTGGGTAGCCTACCAGTGAGGTGCAATGGTGCGGGTTTAATGTCCGAATTATCGGTTGCTCTATGTCATGTGCACATGTGTAGATTAGTATTTAGTAATGTAAGCGTGGTGCTTAGATTATAAGATATCATTAATTGGGTATATATGCTGTGGGATAATAGAGGTGGGCCGCTCATGGTGATAGCTGAATACGGGTATTCCTCCACATTAGTATATATTCCTAAGACAAATTCCTAGGGAGGGTACTCCTCCGTATTTAGCCTCAGTTGGATGGCCACGACAGGTTATCGTAAGGAACTTGGCAACCCAGGGTGGTATCTCGAAGTACCAGGAGGGCACTGTTAGGGGGTATTGGCCACACGATTGTATACTAGCAGATGTAAACTAGGATTTGAGTGTATGTTAGAAGTATAGGAATTGAGTGCTTTCTAAATATTCTTCCACTTAGTTAGAATTACTTTATTATGAGGATTTGATTAGCTTTGCTTCGTGTCACTCTACACTTATATTAAACTTAACCCCTGCTTAGACTTTGACAATTACAAGTAATATATGCATAAAGTGCATTAGTAAAGTTCACTCTTATTATCTTCCCTTGGGATTAAAAATACGATACCTTGAAATACTTCCGGGTGAAATGCTACAATGGTATATCCGTGCACTTGCGAATTACTTCTGTAACCATAAATATACCAGGACTATTTCTAGCGCCATTGCTAGGAAAGAATATTTCTAGTAATGTCGTTAAGAAATACCAACAAGCATTTCTGGCGCCGTTGCCGGGGAAGATTAATAATGAGATGACTAAGTTAATAACTTTATATATATATAGTACCTCTATATGAGTCGCTGTCCTTTGCAGGCTAACCTTGATTGTTTTCACTTGTGTCGTGAAAACAGGGTAGTGTATTACTGGTTTCAATTTACCAAAATACATTAACAAGAATCCAGAGGCCTTCTTCCGCAGCGTCAAACCTCGTGTCATCCCTCCATAGAAGAGACTCTCCGAAAAGAAACCATCCATCCAAGCATCACCAAGTTTTAGGAACATGGCCGAGAAGACCCTTCGCGAATTCGCTGCCCTGTCTGCTGACAATGTGACTGTTGGCCCGGCTGTCAACATCGGAGACACTATTTTGGACCTTAAATGCAGCCTAGTAACTATGGCGCAGGCAAGCCCATTTTGCGGCAAGCTGAATGAGGACGCAAGCACTCATCTACAGCAATTCTTGGAGATCTGTAGCACTTACACAGTAAAAGGTGTCATTCCGGACGCCGTGAGGCTATGTCTGTTCCCTTTCTCACTCTTGGGAAAGGCAAAGCAGTGGTTCTACGTGAACTAGGCGACAGTTAACACTTGGGATAGATGCTCCACCGCGTTCCTCTCCAAATTCTTCCTGATGGACAAGACCAATGCCCTTCGCGGGAGAATATCAAGTTTTCAGCAGACCAGGGATTAGACGATTCCCGAAGCATGGGAACATCTCGAGGAGTATGTAGCCGCCTGTCCTTATCATGGGATGGATGACTGGTTCATCCTGCAGAGTTTCTACAATGGACTCACTCCCTCATCCAGGGATCACCTGGATGCTACTGCTAGGGGTGCCTTCTTTTTAAAGACGGTCCGTGCGGCCATTGATCTTATTGAGAAGATGGTATCCAACATGGGCTGGAGCGAAGAACGACTCCAGACCCATCATCGTGGCATGCACACCATTAAGGAGATGCTTGCCGCTAAACTGGATCTCCTGATGATGAAACTAGACGATTAGGAGAGGGCCAAGCCGTAGGCCACCGTCAAAGCATTGGATTCGCACATCACATGCGAGGTATGCGGAAGCACTAGTCACTCGGGGAACGATTGCCACTAGTCCCGTGAGGAAGCCATGTTCATGGGGAACAATGGCTACCGGCAACAAGGAGGCCAAGGGTGGAACCAGCCCTGGCCATTATACCAAGGAGGCAACAACGGCAATAACAATAACGGTAATTTGAACTAGCCCTCCTTAAAGGACTTAGTTTTTGCACAAGCTAAAACAACTGATGCTACAAACAAAAAACATGCCATTAATGATAAAGTCCTTGAGAACATAAACGTTAAGTGAGAAGGCTTCGCTTCCGCATTCCAAAACCAGCTGAGCTGCAACAAAATGATAGAGACTCAGCTGGCGCAGCTAGCCGCTTTAGTACCTGCTAAGGAGACGGGAAGGATTCCGATGCAACCCGAACCTTCCCTAGAAAATGTTAAGGCGATCACCACGAGGGGAGGAAAATCCACTCGGGATCCGCCATATTCTAACATTGCAGGGACCAGGCAAGCTGGCAAGGAGGCACGGTCTGCTAGCACAACAGAACTCGAGGAAAATGAGGAGGTGCAGCCGGACAAGATCCCGCCGCAGGAATACTGCGACACGACGCTACTGCCATTCCCTCAACGCCAGAGGTAGCCTTCTGTGGACGAGCAATCCGCTAGGTTCATGGATGTCACCCAAAAGATCCACATCAACATCCCATTTGTCGATGCAATGCGGGTACCAACATACGCCCGCTACCTCAAGGACATCCTGAACAACAAGAGGGCGTTGCCTACCACGGAGATGGTCAACCTTACGGAGGAGTGTAGCAATGCTATACTCCATCGGCTCCGGGAAAAGAAGAAAGATCCGGGGTGTCTCACAATATCATGCTTAATTGGGATCCAACACTTCGACCATGCCTTATGCGATCTTGGGGCCAGTGTCAGCGAGATGCGAAAGGATGTCTTCGACAAGCTGAACTATACGGTGTTAATCCCAACACCAATGAGGCTCCAACTGGCTGATTCCTCTGTTTACTACCCAGCGGGCATCGCCGGGGACGTGCCAGTAAAAGTCCGGGACTTCTTCTTCCCGGTGGATTTCGTGGTACTTGAGATGAAGTCAGATAAGGAGACGCCTTTGATTCTGGGGCATCCATTCCTGAGTACTGCCAAAGCCAGTATTGATGTGGGGGCTGGAAACATCCGGTTCCACATCAATGCAAGGGAGGAGAAGTTCGACTTCAAACCAAGAGCAGAACAATGCTCTATGGTCAAGATCAGGTACGGGCCAAACCCACCGCAAATCCAAGAAGTTGAAGTGCAGCCACCAGAGATGGACAGCCTCATAGTCTTCATGAAGAAATTCCTGCAGATTGAAACAACCAGGAAGAGGCCCTATCCAAGGAAGACACTGGCAAAAACTGCTGCACGAGCCAAGAAGCCTTTGGCTCCGGCTCCTAGGAAACCACCGCCCACACCAAGGAACAAAAAGGTGTGCGGGTAAAACAGACGACGTCCGCTCCTTCACCTCCAGAGACGGACAAAAAATCTTCGCACTAAAATTGCTGGAGGTACGGTCTTGCTCGTTGGACCTAAAACCGACGTCACCCTCGCCAATAGGTAAAGTTGGTATGTATCTCATGTTTATTTTCATCAATTTGATTCTTGCATTCATAGCATATTTGAATTTCCTGAAAACATTGCATTAGGAATTTAAAATTTGAGACAAATTTGGACAATGAATTTTCTGAGCACAAAGAAATAAATTTTGCAGCATTTATCAACGTGGCTCCTACACGTGTAGCCGTTCGAGTCCAACGGCCGAATGTGGGGCCAGTTGGGCCCACCAATGGTTCGGCCGAATCGGCCGAAGCAACGGTCAGGTTATCCCTTTTTGTGCCAGCGGCTAGTGGGTCCCACCTCACAGTTATAGCCATTGGTAGATCATTATAAAAAGGGTATGGCCGGTAGAAGGAGTTCATCCCATTCTCAAACCATCTTCACTCCTTCTCAAAGTTTCTTTTTGCTCTGAAGCTCATTCCAAGCTAGTTCAAGCTTTGCCTCACATTTTAGAGTTCTACATTTGCATTTGCATATACAACTTACTTTGGTGCAAGGCTAACCGGCACGTAGATTGTCTTGTGTTAGCTTAGCCCCCGCTCGAGTTTTGCCTTGTGCTCTTGCTCTTATTGCATTCATGAAGAAACGACACTCTCGCTTGTTCAAGGGGTCCGGCTCTCAATCCAGCCGTCAACAACATGAGTCAAGTGATCGGTCATCCGCCGATGTGCCGATGGAGGATACGGGTGCTGAACCGCTACTCCTAACCGACGCCGATCTTGATCTTGTTAGTGGACGGGAACCTCAAGCCTACGAGACGCTGATGGACCGAGTGTTAGCTCACACCCGAGCGTACGTTTCGGGATTGCTCCAGAAAACAGAGTCGATTTTCAGAAGGCAACTTCCGGTTTTGAGAAAAACAGATTTTGGGAAGATATTTTTGGTGCACCGATTTGTAAGAAACCTAGAACCAATGACATCCATAATCCAACTCTTAGGCTCATGCATAAATGGATTTCCATGACTTTGTTTCCTAGTGGAGATCTTAGACCTGTTCATGATAATGAGTTATCCTTAAGCTTGCTTAAGGATGAGTTTTCCTCATTTCTTCTCCATTTTATTTGCTTAATCCCTAGAAACAAATAATACTACAAGTACAAGTGGAAGTAGATTATTCTAAAATAAATATGCATTGCAAGCATAGCTAGTTCTCCTTTATTTTAGTTATATTTATGGTCGTCATTGGTCTATAACGACCATCAACACCGTTTCAAGAGGACGTGTTGCAATGCCTTATCAACTTTGAGATGACCTTTCTACCGTCATTCTTCAATATAATGACGCATGTTCTATGTCACCTTGTGAAAGAGATCGATATTCTCGGTCCTGTGTACCTACACAACATGTTTCCTTTAGAGAGGTACATGGCTGTTCTAAAGAAGTACGTTCGTAACCGTTCTCGTCCAGAAGCAAGCATCGCCAAGGGGTATGGAACAAAGAAGGTCATTGAGTTTGTAGTTGCTCTTGGCTGACACAATCAGCAAAATCCTGGGGACTCTTCTCACCTCCGTTACCTGACATTGAAACACCAAAACAGAAATAAAACGGTGAAGGTTATCCCTAATAATCTACTACGCAGGTGTAGTGGTGCCTCTTAACGATTCTCAGCAATATGGAGTTCCTAACCAAGCTCTCAAAAGGTTCTTACCAGCAAAGCAAAGGATACTTGGAAGGCGTAGTCAGCGATTGCAGGGATCAAGAACATGTGCTGTCCAGAAGTAATATGTGGAGCTAGGAAGGCCAAATATATGTATATGAGTGGTACACAATCCAATGACAGATAGTAATGCTGAATAAAAATCCCAAGTCACTTGCCCTTAGTTGCTGGTCTACTCGTGTCCTAGACAGTAGTGATAACAAAAATGGCTCAAAGAATATGATACTAGTAAACAACAAAGAAGGACTGGCAGGCAAGCTTCGGCTAGTTTCAGCAAAAACTACAAAACCGAACTGGCAGATAAGCTCAACGGAGCGCGTTGTGAGCTCAATGCACTAGTGGAAATCAACTTTTCTTTTTTCTTCTTTTATTTTTTTTGATAATTTTTTCTTTTTTCAGAACATGTAAATAGGCACACCTCCAAGTTACAGCTCAATTGGAGTAGGTATGTGGCCTATGGATTTTTTCTGTAACCACTATAAACAAGGTGCAGGAACTTGTGAGCTCGAATAGACAATTTTGCAAGCCAAATTTCGGGATTTTGGATTCACCAAACCCGCCAAAGGAGGGAGAAACGGATGTAAAATTTTTTTCTCTTATCCGAAAAGTTAAAATTTTCCTGATTCCGAGTCCGTATGCAAAAGTTATGGCTGTTTGAAGTTTCGGCTTCCGGCTAGGTTTTCCAGAGGGGATATAACCTAGTCTATTTTGCGGTGGGATTGGGATATGGTGGCAGCAGAGTTGTAGGGTGTTCCAGTGATGCGTGGTGATCTGGATGGGTGTTTATGAAGGCGGAAACGGCTCTCAAAGGATGAACCCTAACACACAGTGAAAGGTAGCGGCTAGGGTTACAAAGGACAAACACACGACTAGACTAAAACACGCACTAGACCAGCAACTCAGGAACTTAAACTAGGACTCAAACTCAACACTACGGACTCTGAAAAAGAATCATGCAAAGGCTAAACACGGTCTAGGTTAAGGTAACTAACAACTAAAATTCTATAGACTCTAGGATAATTGCAAAAAACAAAAACTAATCTAGGGCAAAGAAACTGAGCGAACCTGATGGTGAAGCTAGAGCTCTGATACCACTTGATGTGCGCTAGGGTTCCCGATCTTCCAAAAGGTTCTGATAAACAATGATTTGGGCGGAGTCGCGACACAAATCGATCCGGCTTCTTGAACGCGCACGCTCTTGAGCCTCGCAATCGCAGCACCACGTCTCCTCTGGTTATCACCCGTGTCGAAACGCGGATGACCTTGCCAAGAAGGCTAATCTCTGTTTGCCAATCAAATAACACAAACAAGAACGAGATAGAAAAACAACCAAAATTGCATATGAATGATTAAGCTCACGAGTTGCGGTCTTACAAACCGATCTAACGACGAAATTGTTCTCGACAAATTAATCTAAGCAAAACCCAAAAACCTAAAGATGGCGGCGGGTACTGATATATAGAGTTTAGGGTCGTGCAAACCCCTCTCGATGCAACCCTAATGGGTTCCAACACGATACACGGGCCAAAGGCCCAAATACGGTGACGCAGCACCGGGACAGATTCTGGATGTCAACTTGTTTGGTCAATTCCTGTTGACTCGGAAAGAATTTGGATGTGGGACCAAAACCATTGGAAAGGTTATCTTCTTAGCTTTCCATCCATATAAAGAACACCCCAATCCGAGCACGTATGCGACCTGGGCGCCCGATTTAGTGTAGACTGGTCCTGGACTCCGAATTACACCCGACGTCAACTTGGTTTGGGCCTCCACCTTGACTTGGACGTCCCCGATGATCCTCCATGGCTCTAAGTTCTTCTCCAAGTGTCTCCTTGTCCCCTCCATTGTTCCTAATCACAATATAATCATTAGGTAGCAATCTATTCTCGAATTCATACAAAGAAGAACATAGGAACGAGCTCACCTCTAAATTTAATTGTCGCGCACGAGCTCTTGTTATCTGTCCTTGAATGACCGTTGGAGGATTGTTGTGTGTATCCGAGGTAGTGATGTCCGCATCACTGGCCAAGACAAGCATATGAAAGAACTCCAAAGATGTATTCCAAGAAATTCCACCTCCAACATCTTTTACTGAAGGGGCATTGAAAAAACATATGAAATAGAGTTTCTCTGTGCTGAAGTGAACACAAAACACAGGTTAAGTCAGCATTTAGTGGGGCACAATTTTTCATGTCCAACATGTCTCTTGTGTTTAGCCTGTCGCTAAAAAGCAACCAAATTGTCGACCCCCAATTTTAAAAATCGGAAATCTTCTGTGTTTATCAGTACCAATCCCTGGATCAGTAGTTGGTACACACATACATAGCCGAATCACAACATATCACGAATGAATTTAGGCTAAGAGAGTTAAGTGCTTACATTAGGGCCAGGTAGGCCAACAATTATCAGAGAACAACAGCGGAAGACAAAATAATACAAGGGCCCGGTTGACATGCCACAAGTAGTCGACTAGGGAACGAGACCTAGAACGGAACCGCACTCCGGTCATCTTGTTAAGTACGCAAGCATACTAACAAGGGCTTCTCTTCATCACTCTGCTAAACGATATATATATATAGAGCAACAATGAGTACAAAAGTACTCAACAAGCCACCCCACAAAATGCAATAATGTACAGGATAATACAAGACATGGCTATGCTTACTTTGCGTAAAGCTGAGTTCTCAAATACCATTTCATAAACTTAAGACCTAGCATAAACAGATCAAGTTTTAACTCCATTGTTCATTAAACAGCGACGGTTCTGTCCACCATCCATTGTGTTCCCAAGGATAGCTTCCCGCCACTGGTCGTCATGGTTTTCTGGGGTCTACCCCTTCCCGCCTCTCGAGAAGTTGATCCACCAGTACAAAATCATCATGCATCATCCCACCCAATCAATTTAAGAATTTAGACTCTAGCCAAGTGTAATACATGTCCCAGTGCTCAATAACCGCGAGCACGGCTATTCGAATAGATTTGGTTTACTCACACTGCAGTGGATGTACACTTTACCCGTAATCCGCGATTTGCCCAACACATGAGCCTACGTCCCAACGAATGAGACTTGCCACGGCAAAGCCTTTCAACAACCTCACATTGGCAGTACCCGCTCCATGAACTTGAGTCCTCATGCACTCTAGACGTCATAAGTTTCTAGCAGTGATAGGAGTTCTAGCACTCCCGAGGGGAAAACTCATGTAAGCCTAACATTGCATCCTGTTGTTGAACCCAATCCATGTTGTCCTCTTTTGGGTATCTCTTTGTAGTCTTGTAGTCCTGACAAGTCAGTCTCTGGCCATCCGTATCGGGTATCAGCCAGCAGACTGCTTGTTCGTCCACACACCTAAGTGAAACCACTATGCAGGGGTACTGCCTCCGCTCTGCTATCTACTCCGCTAGGTCTATACCCATTCGAGAAGTATGGCTGTACTGGGGTCGTTTCATGCTTAACTTCATGGCTCGGTCCTTAACTGACCAGGGACGGCATTAGCCTTTACCGAACACAACCCAAATCCACCAGCCGCCCCAGTCGAAAACATTTGTTTAGTTTTAACTTTCTTTCACAAATCATCTCATCAATGTCATGGCAATGTGGCACTCATGTCTCCACATTCCATATCTCAACTACCTTCCCCAAAGTAGTTTCCCAAGCATATAGCATTCGATAAATATAAGAATGCATGAATCTAAAGCAGCATTACTAAGCATTTATCATAATTGACTAGGGACTCATACGTAATTATGGGTACAAGGGAATAATGAGATAAGCAATAATCAAAGGCATGGCATAATAACAAGTAGGATATTCATTACTGCATGCAATTTTATTTGTAAACAAAACAATTTCAATTGGGATCAACATGCTCAAGGGATGGGGTGATGACTTGCCTGCTCGGGATAGTTCTTATTCTTGATATTATCTTGATCAATCTTCACCTTTTCGAAGTTGCATATGCTGCCTCACGACTAACCGATATACAATTTCTATAATACGCGAGAAAAACCAATATTCAAACAACAAGCAAATATGCATGAGCAAAATTAATTGTTGGGGTCGAACATAGGGCTGTTCATACTACTCGTGTTTGCTAATGGATTGTAAGGTGCTACGAAGTTTAAACTATGGGGTGCTCACATATAGAACTCAATACTCAGGACTATCTCTATGGCTCAATTATCTATCAACTATGGCTATGGGGAGGATTATGGCTACACATGCATCTATCTAAATAAAATGGTCATATACTAAGGGTTCTGTCGTTGGATGGATCAATTTAGGATCAAACAAGCAATCAGAGGGAATCATTTATATTATTATTTTACCAATGGGGCATTATTTTAATTATGATCATATTTTACTTGTCATTATAAATTATAAATGGGTTAATAATTATCCTTGCTCTATATGCTAGATCTGTGAGGTTATAGGTGCAGATTATTTGTCTGTGTGGTCTCGTAACGATCAATTACAGGAGGTCAAGATTTATAATTAGTATTTATCTAATATATGTGCTTATCATGTACCCGGTAGTTTAATGTATGCAAAAGCTAGGTTATTGTCCATCGTATAATTTAAATGGAATGTACAGTAATTGCGAGTGCAAAAATATACTAATATTAGATCATTTACTGAGCATGAGCTATTTACTGTAAGCTATACAGTATATATGATGTAGGTGGATTTGGCGAGTTGGTACTGTTTACCAACTTAAGATTCACTACTAACTAAAAATATACTATTCCATGGGACATGACATTAAGTAATTAGTTCCGTATAGATGATTTAATCACACTAGCTCTATTATTATTCCTCATAAACAAGTCAAAGACTTATCTATGTGTATTCATATTTTATTTACATAATCACAAGGCTAAACTTGATTTAAATAACCTATAAGTCATGGGTTTAATCATATGGCCATCGAATATTAAATAAGTACTAGCATTTTCCTATACATCCATTCATTTGAGACATTACCTATACTTAGTTTACATGGTTGTTATTGTGACAAAACATGCTAGAAACAAATATTAGCATATTTTTAAGTTGACCATAATCTAATCATTTGATATTAATTATTTAATAATTATAAATATATTTTATTAAATAGTGAGTTATATACCATTGCAAAAGGTTATGAAATTAGATGAATTTAGGTTCAAGTTTAACTCAAATCGGAGTTAAAATGAGCAAGTTATGTTAGTTTAAATATTCAAATTTGAATTAATCCAAGAAACTGTAAAAAGGCACTGTTCATAATTCATTTATTTTTAATCCGAAACATATCCACAACCCTAGTGACCGACAGGTGGGACCTAGAGTTCCTTTTATTTCCACCAGATTAATTTTTGCTAGGGGAAAAATGGGAGTGGGCCCGGCCTATCAGCGACTTGGCCAGGAGTCGTCTTCTACCTTCGTCTTCTTCTTCCTCCCGACCGAGCGGGAGCAGCATGGGAACACGGCGCGCACGGCAAGGCCGGCCGAGGGCGACCCGACGGCGGCCAGGGGAGGCGCGGAGGAGCTCTGGCGATCTCCCGCCGGTGACCACGGCGCGTGGCGACGCGGAGGCGAGCGGCATGGCATGGCTACCATTGCCGAGCTCGGGCTGCAAGTGGCTAGGGCAAAAGGGAGAGTTTCCGATTGAATTGGTGGTCGTGGGAGTATCTACGGGGTATTGGGATTTCGTTTCTCTTGCTAGATGGAGAGGGGAGCTCCCGGGATAGTCTACCCACGGGGAGCTTGCCGGCGGCGGAACGGCGGTCGGGCCGGCACAGCCATAGACATTAATCGTACAAACTGGAGCCGGCGCTAGCTATTAGAGGTATAGAGTACAAACTGGAGCCGGCACAGCCATAGGCATTAATCGTACCCAAGGATGGAGAGTGCTCGAGGTGACCTACCCATGGCGAGCCCGCCGATGGCGAAGCGGCGGCCGGGATGGGACGCCGAAGGGCGCTAATCGCCAAAATTGTTGGGGGATTTAGCTTCTACACGACTAGGAGGAAATATAGGAGCGAGGTTTTACCAAGAGACGGCGGGATGACGAAGTTCGGCGGTGCGCTGCTCAGTGTTGACGAAACAGGGGCGGCTAGCGGTCGGCGACGCTTGCAGGTGTTCGATGCGTGGTTCCCGACGTCCAGCGGTCCTCGACTCCCTCAATGGCAATGGCGGCAGCACAGCTCTTCCTCCACTCCCTCCAACTGTTAGTGATATGCCCTAGAGGCAATTATAGAGATGATTGTATCACATACAATGTTTACATATTTATCCGATGTTGTTCCTTGAAATAGATAACTCCTTATTGGTTAATGAATATGTGATTCTTTCATGAGACTCTTTATGTTGTTTGTTACTATTTCTAAAGGATCCCTGATCAAATATCATATGTGGAACAAATATGTTTATATGATCAGCACATGTATTAATTGATGATCATGTCTCATGGATCATGGTATAGAGATACCAAATTAATAATGTGGACACATGTTGGTGAACATGTTGTTGGATAGACCCAACATGAGACACTGCAAGAGCCATATGTGCTGTGTCATCAGTGATCTCATTGAGTGTTGGTGTTGAATCCTTAGACCTGAGATTATCATGGTTCTCAACATATGTAGTAGCTTACTTAGGGACTGCTAAACGCTACTCCGTAATTGGGTAGTTACAAAAGTAGTTTTCGGGTATGCTATGAAACATGTAGTGGGATATGAATAATCAAGATGGGATTTGCCCCTCCTATGGAGAGATATCTCTGGGCCTCTCGATGTTGTAGATTATGAAAGTGCATGGCCATGCCAAAGGTGATTGAGGAGTCAATCACAAGTTATATAATCTATCAATAGGTTCGAGTGAATAATTGAGCTATTAGAGGATGGCACATATCTAGCCTTGAGCTTAATCGATATCGTGAGGCAAAGGGGTTCATACAAGTATACACTAGAGGTTCAGCCGATATGATCTTTATGTATGCCCGGTGGGTCAATACGTTCTGCTAGGGGCCGCTGTTGACGCGTTGACCGAAAAGGAGTTTTCGGGTTACAGCCGAGTATATATGAACCTACAGGGTCGCACGCTTAATGGGCCAGAATAAGGGGATTGGATAGAGATCCAATATGAGCTTAATTCGGATAGGGATCCGAATAGGAGTCCTACTGGCCTTGGAGGCCCGAGTGATGGATCCTATATATTCGTGAGGGGTGTGACCGGCGGAGGCATTGCATCACATGAGAAACCCTAGCCGTCACTTCCCTCCCCGAGCAAAACCCTAGCCGCGCGCGGGTGCTAGAGGCGCCGCTGTACGTGTGGATACCGGTAGAGGCGCCGCTGTTTTGCGGTGCTGATCGGCGTGGCAGTACGGCGAGGAGAACGCACGAGGAGGACAAGGTCGAGCCGGTGCGATTGACTACTTCCTCTACATCGACGCGCGCTACTTCGCGAGAGTTCCTTCGACTTCTCAGCGTCTTCTTTTGCTGCACAGCGCGTCGAGTGGTAACAATCTATGATCTAATACTTTCATGGTTCCTGGTTTACGCGATAGAAAATTTTGATTTATGCTATCGTAGCCTACCCGTATCCCAACATGTCCGGCCGGGGAGCCTCGCAATGGTGATCTCTAGCGGTGGTGAGAAAGTGATCGCAAGGTGTTCGATGAAATGCATTCGAGGGAAAAAGGCAGAGAGGGATGGGGTATTTATGGGGGCTTGGCTTGGGGATAAGCCAGGATGGCGTGGAGGATAAGATCGGCGGCTGGCGCACTCGATGGCTGTCTACGGCCTAGGTTAGGGAGGTTGACGCGGCTAAGTTTCCTCCTCTCTCACTAACTCGGGGATTTGGGGATCCATGGAGTAATGGTGGCGCTAGGGTTGCAGGCCTCACAGCTAGATGGCTTGAGGAGAAGCCGTTTATCTGATGGGCACGACGAGGGACGATGTGACACGAGGAGATGGGTGAGAGGACAATGGTGACGAAGAGGCAACGTGGTGGCCGTTATCCGTCGTGGCGACGCGACGGCGACGGGATGGCGATGGCGCAGCTCCGTGTTTCCTGGAGGGAATCTGGGAGATCGGTTGGAGGTGCGGCACGGGCGTGGCTGGCGCTGGCGGATGCGGCGCACGGGCATGGGAGCGGTGAGACGCGATTTAGGGAATGGCGCGGCGCAGAGGGATGGATGCGGCGCGGTCGGTTTGGGGCCAGACCCAAATCGAGCATATGGTGGGCAATGAATAGTTCTAGCTGGAAAAAGAGAGAAAAGAGAGAAAAAGGAAAAAGAAGGAGGGGGAGGGGCTAATATGCAAAAGTGGCTGAGATTGGAATTGAATTGAGATGTAACATTATACATTTTTTATTTGAATATTTCATTTAAATATTTATTCATTTATTTGATTATTTGTTACACCCCAACTGAATTTACTTCGCCAAAATTATCCTATATACCATGGATGCTTTGATATTTATAGGAATCACTTATAATATTCTAAGGTGACATTTATTAACATAACTGCACATTGGTTGAATTTATTTGTATAGCAATGTATTTTACATGGACATGTTTAATCTATTATTCCATAAAAGTAAATTGAGACTTGGTACCATATTGATCTAAATGTTTAGTTAAACACTCACATAAATGTATTTTATATATAAAGCTCAATTCATTTACATGACCAATTATTTTATGCGAGTCAATTTTATTCCATGAGAGACTCGATGAATGTTATAAATATTAATTTAATCATTCTAGTGGAACACTCCTATATATACAGAGTCATTGTAGTGGCGACTATTTTATGGTTACTTAGATGTCATGACACTTGTCACATGGTTCCAATATTTAATATTTAACCTATAAATTAAATTAGTAATTAACCTTCTCTTTGTATTGCTTTGTTGTGTGTAAATATTTAATAATAAATATCTTAATTTTATAAGTATTACATAGTTGTACAGCTTTAGCTAAATTTTCAATTGTGACAATTTATAGTTTGGCAAGCAATAACAACCATAACATCCAGCATGATGCAAAAGTTTTAAAAAGTTCAAAATTTTAGTGATTTTTATTGTCGTGAATTTTCAGGATGTTACACAAATGAGCACCTTAATCTTCATGACACACTTTGTCTTCTAGATCCATCTAAAAGGCCTTGAGGGTTGCATGGCAGCAAAGTTCAACTTGTAAAAACTTTTAGAAGTATAGCATGCTTTATTCTAGATGAAGCTCCAAATTATCCCCAAATTGTCTAGACAAAGTCAAGGCATCAAGCTCCTCTCTGAGTTCTAAGAATTCCCCATAAGAATCATAAGTTAAAGGCAACTTAAAACAATCCTCAAAAAGCTTGGCAAAGATAACTGCAACTGATTCATTCCTATCAAAAACATGAGCACAAATATGAGGATGGGAAACACTTCTCACTCGGCCATTCCAAAGATCATCCCAATATAGAACAGATGTTCCAGAAACTAGATCACATTTAGCAATTCCACTGAAGAAGTCAGAGAGAGCAATTATATCCCTCCACCAAAAAGAGCCCTTATTAAAGATCTGATGAGGAGTTTTTGACTGATAGTAAGACCTTCATATTAACTTCACCCATGGAAGATTAAACTATTTAATTAGGTCATATGTTAATTATATATGATTATTAAATGTAATAAGAATTTTAAACTATTTAAATAGGTCATATGTTAATATGTGATTATTGAAATGTATTAGGAATTTTAAACTATGTAAAATACGACATATGTTAATTATATGTGATTATTGAAATGTATTAGGAATTTTAAACTATTTAAATTGTTTTCTCATAAAATTTGTGGTTTTATTACATGTTTAATGGATTACTTATTATTGTTTTAAATCTATATTTAATGAAATTAATTTGGCCCGTTTAAGTTTGTAAGCACTAAAATGTACAAATGTTCAAATATTAGTCCCGGTTATTAACCTTAGCCGGGACTAAAGATAAAATTTTGGAATAGCGAGAAAATATCTTTTGTCCCGGTTCATATCTTTAGTCCCAGTTAGAACCACGAACCGGGACTAAAGATCCCGGACTATAAATATGGGTCCATCGGCTTCCCCGTGCACAACACTTAGCAGTTTCTCGATCTCAATCTCGGTTGCGCGCCATCTCCGCCGAGTACACTGCCGCCCGAGCCACTACCACCGCCGCCATCGTCATTGTTGCAGCCGCTGACCTACGCCGCTCTCACCGTCGTCGCCTCCCTCAAGGTGTGGGCGCCACCGGATCCCGCTGTCCCACTCTCTCTCTCCCTCCCTCTCTCTCTCTCTCTCTCTCGGCCCGGACGACGGCCACAATAACCACAAGCGCCGCCGTCATCATCATCGTTGTCGCCATCTCCCGCTGCCCCCGCCACGCTCCACCACCGCTGCTGCCGATGCCGACGTCACTGGTGCCGCCACGCGGGCAACCACTGCCTCTGCACTACTGATGCTGACGCCATTGACGCCGCTGCTATTGATGTTGCCGCCACTGTCGCCACCACGGCCGACGCCGAGGGCTGCAACTGCCGGGACTACGAACAATGAACGACCGAATGCAAATGAACGCATGAACATGAACGAACGAACCACGAACGTACATGAGCGTTAGAACAACAAATGAACAAATGAACGTAAGCGAATGAACGAACGCACGCGAACGAACGGTCGAACGCAGGCAAATGAACAAACGAGTTTCACGAGTTAGCAAGTTCAACGAGTTTAACGGCTTAGCGAGTTTAACGAATGAATTAACGAACGAAGGAGTTTCATGAGTTTAATGACTTAGCGAGTTTCACGGACGCGAATGAACGATTTACATGAGTTTAACGACTTAGCGAGTTTGACGACTTAGCGACTTCACGAGCTTAACGACTTAGCGTGTTTCACGTGCTTAACGACTTAGCGACTTCATGAGCTTAACAAATTAGCGAGTTTCACGACTTGAGTCACTACCTCTCACATAACGATGTATATATGTTTATGTTTTGAATTTAGACTTGGGACCATTGTATATGTATATGTACATGTTTTAACTTAATTTTTTTCCTACTCATAATTACGTGGTCCAGCTGCTGGCCGCCGCCATTGCTCAAGCTTAAGTGGTCCCAAGACCTCCAAGCAAAATAAAGGCAAATTTACATGAATTCCCTGAATTTAATATGTATATGTAGGTGTCATATTTCTTAATTAGATAACTAGGTGAAATTCCATTAGTTGTGGTTCGTAGTTCTCCGTAGTTGATGTGTACTACTTAATAGAACATTTTTTTTGGTACTTATAGAATTATCATATTCCTTCAGCTCGAATACCAACAGAAATAAAAAAATGAAGTTAAAAAAACACATTTCCCGTAAAGTAAAATAAAGGATTTTGCTTACTTATATTTTCGTGATACGAACAACTGGCAGATCGCGATGATGAACAGATCCTCAATGACTAGATCGCAGAGGGCAGAGGTCAGTATTGGATGGATAAGGAGGGGAACGAGGACCCCAACGAAGAGGGCAACCAGGATGGCAACATGGAGGGAAACGAGGAGGAAAACGAGGAGGGAACTGACAGGCAACGAGGTGCTGCGAGGAAGCTGGAGGGCAGACACATTATTGCTGATGTTGCCCCAAACGACGAACCAGTAGCCCCGGCTGGTATACTAAGGAAGTTTGTGGGACTCAGTGGTTGGGTCGTGAGGGATCACGTGCCCATCAGCATAGTGTACTGGCGTCAAACAAGGTCATGTGGAGATGACCAAAGTTTTCTCCCAGATACGGAGAAAGAGATGCTGTGGACCACCATGCTCTAGACTTTCATGATCCCTAAGGCAGATTAGGCCAGAGTGAAAGAATGGACTATGAAGAAAATGGCCGAATAGTTCCAGAGCTACAAGTCATATATGTACAAGACATACATCGTGAAGGGCATAACACCTGATTTCGACGAGTTTACGAAGCTAATGGATCATTGGGATGCGTTTGTCGCATACAGGACAGGAGAGCACGGAAGCGCAGATAGAAAAGAATAAAGCCAGTGCACCAGCTAGGGTTAGGGGGTTATAAGAAGGCAATCCCCAAATAGGAAAAAATGGAAGCCGGATTGATATAAAAAGATATCGTGCCGGCCACAACTAACTGGCCTGAATGATGAAAGAATTGGTACTATGCACATGGTGGATCGCTCATTCCCGTTGATGGCTCCCTGATGTACACAATGAGATTCGCGAATCAACAAGCCGACTTATAGATGCAGTGGATGGCTATGCTCGGGGAACAGGGAACATTCCGGCCCAACAGAGAGAAGGACGAGCTTATGCTCGCAATACATAATCCTGAGCATCCAGGACGACCGCGAGGCAAATGCATGGTTCCTTGGAAATAAGGATTTCAAGAGGACATCCGCACGTACAAGAGTCACATAAGGAGCATGAGAGATACCGAGGCTAAGATTATAGATCTTGAGTATAGAGCCTCGAACTATGATGCAAGGATTACAGAGAAGGTGTCAAGACAAGTGAACCAACTCCTGGCCGAACAGCGGGGACATGATACACAACTGTCTATTATGCCCGTCATGGTGAGCCCCTCAGGCAATCGCAGTAGCAGCTACGCCTCAACGGGGCAAGTAGGATCATAAAGCATGGAAGCAGTGCAAGCACATGATGAACCCCCCTGCCCCATTGATGAAATCACGCAGCGGATACCATGTGAGATGCATATTCCCATCAAGAATTTGTCAATCAAGATATGCTCGTAGTTTTACGATATGAATTGTACATTCCGAAACTTGGTGCATAGGTTGATTACTAATTAACAACCTTGATTCTTGTGAAGGTGGCGTCTGTCATGGCCATACCAACGGACCCTTCAGGAACATACCATCGCAGGCTGATTCCACCTGGATACACAAGGGTTGAAATTGAGCTAGTGGAATGCACCTTCGAGGATCTCGAGTTGGACATCCCCGGAGGAGACAGGGAGACGAAACTAGTAGACACAACCCACGAGATGTGACTTCCTGTCTGGCCGGATCTGGATTCCGCTTCCCCCAACCACAGTGGAATTCTTCTTGCCAAGTTGGGGCTTCAGTTGGTACAGGTAGCAGAAGAAGGCAAAATGCGGGTAGATACCATAATACCCCTCACACATGTAATTGAATATGGCAATCTGAAGAATGGAGTTGGGATTGAGATGATAGACATTGATGCCATGGAAGTGTAGTAGACCTTGGAAGAAATTGCCGGTCGGTAGCCCAAGTCTGAACTGGAAGAAAGGGAGGAAGACTACAATCTCATTGGTGTTTGGAGTGGGGAAATCTTCCTCGACGTCCTCCCACCAGTTGATGAGCGCTTGCAGGGGAGGTATCCCTCCGCCACCACCTTCTCCAGATTCCCCGTCGTTACTGTAAACGGAGCCCAGGCAACAGTTTGGTTGAGGATTGGCACGAATTCCGCCGTTGACTGGGACATGGCAGAGGAGGAAGACGGAGAATGGCTGGAGGAGCGGAGAATCAAGGGGCTATTTTGTTGGATTTACCCTGAAAGCAAAACCCTAAATCGCCGGAAGCAAAGAGCAGTTGGGGATGAGCGAGGAAGACGAAGGGGCGTGCCAAATATCAAGGGAAGTGGGCAACGGCGCTCCTGTCGGGGGTATTTATACCTCTTGGTTTCCTAACAAGCTGGCCCATGGAGTTACCCTAAATTTGGAAAATCGGCTTTGGTTTTCATCCCTGTCCAATAAGACGATGGATACCTGGAAAACTTTACTCAGGTCCAGATGAGTGCCTCTATCTGCATGCTTTGGAAAGAGTACTTGGCCAGATTCGACTCCGTCACTTGACAAGTCTCGCTTCATATTCTTCATCAAGCAAAGTACTCGGGGGTACTATGGATATTACCGTACCTAGGTGGTACATGGAAGGCCTTTGGGTCATAACTCGGGGGTAGGTCATGGGCCTGGGCCCACGGGCTAGTAATGTAAATGGCAGGGATAGGAAATAAGGAAACCTATCCTGTCTGTTCTACTCAGATGGCAGGTACCCCGATTATAAGGGATACCGCATCATACTTGCCACTGATCACCCTGTCATCATATAAAGGGCATCAGCAGGAACCCTAAGGGTCAATCACTCCTTGCATTCCGATACCGGACATAGATCCAATCACATACAATTGGACTAGGGTATTACCTTGCCTTGAGGACCTGAACCAGTATAAACATATGTGTCACCACTTCTTTCTTTGACCTTGCGCACCCTAAAAATTTCATTTCCGATCTTAGAAATCGACACTTGTTGATTTGTGAATCAACATCTGAATATCAAAAATTTACATGGTTAGATTATGTATGCTGAGTCGCTCAGTGACTCGTAAAGGGCGTAGTTGCAAACCAAAAGCTTGCATGTAAAAAGAATTGAATTAGAAATTAGATGTTCAAATCAAATAACAATTAAATAGTACTACCTCCTTTCGTATTATAAGACTTTCGAGCATTACCCACATTCATTTAAATGTTAATGAATCTAGACTGTCTAAATTCATTAACATCTATATGAATGTGGGCAATGCTAGAAAGTCTTATAACCTTAAACGGAGGAAGTAGCAATTAGAGCTCATGTGTTGTTGTGTGGTTCATCACGATGTGAGCGACGTCGTTTCTGTTATCTGGTTCACAGGATCACAGTGGAAATAGCAAATACTCAACGTGAAGACACAGTGGAAGCAGAGGATTTGGTGCTGCGAAAACTTGCTGCAGCTTTTCTGAACTTTGTTCGAAATATAAAGAACAGACGCGGCCGGGCTTCTCGCCACGAACCTCAACAATTGCGCCACGATCAGTTTGCAACAAGTGCCATCCCACACGTCCTTTTCGCTACACACGACGCACACGAACACTCAACCACGCAGGGAGGTGCCGGCTCAGATCCTAAAAACCAGCTAATAAGCTAACTGAAAAAACAGAAATGCTGAAGAAACGAAAACAGCTAGACACGATACAGGATACAGAGTAACTGATTTCATGAAAAAGCTTCAGGATTATCCAACGATGCCAACATTGCTCCTCCTAATCCTGATGCCTAGGTTTTACCTCAACGACTCCACTTGTGTCACGCAGTTCTTGGAACACTGCACGACCCAGCGGCTTCGTGAGAACGTCCGCCAGCTGATCACAGGTGGGGAAGAAATCCACTTCAATTCGGCCATCCTCGATGCAGTCACGGATGAAATGATACTTAGTATCAATATGTTTACTTCCCTCATGCAACATTAGGTTCTTGCACAGAGAGATGGCTGATTTGTTATTCACATTGATCTTGACTCGGGCCGGTTCACCGCCGCGCACCTCAGCGAGCAGGCGCGCCAGCCACACTCCTTGACAAGCAGCCACGGTGGCAGCGATATACTCTGCCTCGCACGAGGACAGAGCCACCACCTTCTACTTCAGTGATGACCAGCTGATAGGACATCGCTCGAGAAAGAAGAACGTGCCCGTCGTGCTCTTCCGATCGTCAACATCATCGGCCATATTACTGTCACTGAAGCCGAGTAGCCGCGGATCACCTGTCTTCCATCTGTTGAACAAGCAGCCAAGATGCAGGGTTCCTGCGACATACCTCAATATCCGCTTCACCGCCGCAAGGTGATCCTCTCGTGGCTCCTCCATGAAACGGCTCACATAGCTGACCGAGTACATCAAGTCTGGCTGGCTGTGGATCAGGTACCGGATGCTGCCGACGATGCTCCGGTACTGCGTGGCGTCGACGTGCGCACAGGTGCTTTTCTTGCTTAGCTTCAAACGTGTTTCCATTGGCGTGGCGCAGGGATTGCACCCTGTGATGCCACCAACCTCCAGGATTTTCTTAGCGTATGCGCTCTGGCAGATTGTGATACCAGCCGCGTTCTGCTTAACCTCGATGCCGAGGTAGTAAGACAAACGCCCCAGGTCGCTCATCTTGAACATGGCGCCCATCTCCTCCTTGAATCGGCGGATGCACTCCACCATCGAGCCCGTGATGACGAGATCGTCGACGTACATGCCGACGATGAGATGTGCATTTCCCTCGGCGCGCACATAGACAGTGTGCTCGGTATCGCTCCGTTTGAAGCCGAGACACCGAAGGGTGCTGTCGAGCTTGGCGTTCCACATGCACGGCGCCTGACGAAGGCTGTAGAGGGCGTGCTTGAGGTGGTACACCTTGTCGCCAGCACCCGGTGTGATGAACCCAGGTGCCTGCTCGACGTAGACCTCCTCGAGCGGTTCGCCATTCAGGAACGCGGTCTGCACGTCCATGTGACGAACTTCCCAGCCTTCACACGCGGTGACGGCTAGGAGCAGACGCACCGACTCGATGCGCACGACGGGAGCAAAGACTTCCTCGAAGTCGATCCCCTGGCGCTGGATGTAGCCCTTTGCGATGAGGCGCGCCTTGTGACGAACGATCTCGCCATGTTCATCACACTTCACCTTGAACACCCATTTTAGGCCAATGGGACGGTGGCCGGCGTGGCGCGGGACTAGTTCCCACGTTCCATTCTCCTCGATGGCCATGAGTTCATCGACCTTTGCCGCTCGCCACTGGGGTCCTGCTCAGCCAGCCCGGGGACGTCGACGTCACCGAGGATGTTGCCGAGCGCACGGAACCGCAGCGGGGCGTCATCATCGTGATCCGCGTCGAGTGCATCTCCGAGATCAGAGATGGGGTTCACGAACTCCACGTTCGTGATTGCCTCTGGGCTCGCCGAAGAAGGTGAAGCAGCCGGGCTAGGCGCGCGCGTCGTCCTCGACGAAATGGGCGACGCAGCCGGTCCAGGGCTCGCTCCTGTATCAACGGGCACCAGGTATTCGAAAGTGAATCCATCGACATACTGCTCCATACCTGTGTGCTCCTCCGTGGTCCAGTCCCACTGGGGATCCGTCGAAGATGACGTCGCGCGTCACACGAACGCGCTTGGACACCGGGTCGAACATCCGGTAAGCCATGGAGCCTGGTTCGTACCCGACGAAGATCCCCTTCCTGCTGCGGGTGTCCAGCTTCTTGCGATGCAGGGTGGTCACCTTGACGTGCGCCATGCACCCGAAAGTGCGTAGGAGACCTACTCCCGGCTTCTTGCCATGCCAGGTCTCATATGGCATCATGCCTTCGACACCACGTGTCGGTGCCCGGTTCAGGAGAAAGACGGCCGTGGTTACCGCTTCCCCCACAACGCGCCAGGCAGGTTCTTGGACTGCAGCATGGAGCACGCCATGCTCAAGACAGTCTGGTTTCGACGCTCCACGACCCCATTTTGCTGAGGAGAATACGGGGCCGTGAGCTGCCACTGGACGCCGTGCTCGGCGCAGTATTCCCCGAACTGGACGGAGGTGAACTCGCCACCACGGTCGGTGCGCAAGACCTTGAGGCGCCTGCAGGATTCCACCTCGGCGGCTGCCTGGAAGCGCTGGATGGTGGACACCACTTGATCCTTCGTGCCAAGAAGTGACAGCCACATGTAATGACTCATGTCATTAACCAACAACAGAAAGTACTTACTTCCGCTTGGCGTTTTCGGCGTGATAGGGCCGCAGAGGTCGCCATGGACCAAGTCGAGCATGTCGGCGGCACGCTCACGTGCCTCTGTGGGGAACGGCGTGTGACGCTGCTTGCCGGCGAGGCAGCCGTCACACACTTGCTCCACCTGCCCTAGAACAGGAAGCCCGTTCACCATCTCGCCTCTGGCAAGGTGCCTTAGGGCCTGGAAGTGGAGGTGGCTGTACCTGGCGTGCCACCGCCAGGCATCTTCTCCTCCGCGCGTCGCGAGACACACGGGGCGCGCGATCTCCAGTCGGATGGTGTAGAGGCGGCTGGTGTCGCGGCGCACGCGCGCGAGCAGTCGACGATCCACGTCCCAGATGCGGAGCAGGCCATGGCGGATGCGGATGTCGAGGTTGTTCTCGTCGAGTTGGCCGAGGCTGACGATGTTGGCGGAGAGGTGCGGTATGAAGTAGACACCGGTGAGTGCCTTGCGCTCCCCGGACCTGCAGGTTACGAGCACCGTGCCGCGTCCCTCGATCCGCACGATGGAGCCATCCCCGAACTTGACGTTGCCACATACGTTGGTGTTGAGCTCGGAGAAGACATCGCGGGTGCCCGTCATGTGGTTGGTGGCCCAGGTATCAAGGTACCAGAGGTCGCCGGCGTGCTTCTCACCACTATCGAGCTGGGCGAGGACCTTTGCTTAAACGACCTCCAGCGGCCGCAGCAGCGTTGGTGGCAAAGCAGAGACCGGGGTCGCGCCGCGCGCGGGAGAGGAGGCGTGTCCAACTCCAACCGCATCAGCAAGAGCGTGACGTTCTCCTCCTCATCACCCTGCACAAGATGGGCCTCCTCGGTCTTCTTGGGCTTGCAACGATCCTTGGTCCAGTGGCCCGGCTTGCCACAGTTCCGGAACGTGTCACGCACGTCGTCGTAGTTCATCTCCTTCGCGCCAAAGTTTCCGCCCTCAGCCTTGCGGCCGTGGCCGCGGCGACGGCGGTTGGTTCCCTTCGACCCGCCAGACGAGGACCCGCCATCATTCTGACGGCGTTCCTTCATCCTTGCTTGCCACTGCTCCTCAGCGAGCATCAGCTTGCCGCTTTCTGCCACCGGCTTCTTCTTGCCAGCGCGTTTCTCCTCAGCATTCCGGAGGCGACCGGTGACCTCCTCTAGGGAGATCGAGTCGATGTTGAGGAGGGTTTCGATCGAGATCGCGACCTGCGAGAGGTGTTCAGGGATGGAATTGAGGAGCTTTTCCACTACCTTTGGTTCTTCGATCGTGTTGCCGAGGGTGGCGAGCGAGGTGACGAGCCCGCTCAGCCGGAGCGAGAATTATTCAACGGTCTCGCCGTCACCGAACTCCATCGCATCATATTCCCGGAGCAGCGTCTACGCCTTGGACTTGCGCATGCGTTCCACGCCAACGCGCATGGCTTTCACCGCGTCCCACGCATCCTTGGCAGTCTCCTTGACAGCAAGTGTGCTCAGCATTTCGGCCGGACAGTGCGAAGAATCGCTTCAAGCGACGTGCGATCCTCCCGGAAATCAGCATCAGCATACTCCACAGCATCCTACAACCCACGCGCCTGGAGCATGACTTTCATCATCAGCGCCCAGTCACCATAGTTCGTCTTCGTTAGCATTGGGTAATTTGCTGGACTGCCCACCTCCTTCGTCATCAGCTGCCGGACAGCCAAGGTTCGCCCACGACGTGGCGGAGGGGAGTGGGACAGATGACAGTGCGTGCGCGGCGGCGAGCGCCCTCCGTGCAGCGTCAGAGCCGACATGGCTCTGATACCAACTGTTATCTGGTTCACAGGATCACAGTGGAAATTGCAAATACTCAACGTGAAGACACAGTGGAAGCAGAGGATTTGGTGCTGTGAAAACTTGCTGCAGCTTTTCTGAACTTTGTTCGAAATATAAAGAACAGATGCGGCCGGGCTTCTCGCCACGAACCTCAACGAGTGCGCCAGGATCAGTTTGCAACGTGTGCCATCCCACACGTCCTTCTCACTACACACGACGCGCATGAACACTCAGCCACGCAGGGAGGTGCCGGCTCAGATCCTAAAAACCAGCTAACAAGCTAACTGAAAAAACAGAAACGCTGAAGAAACGAAAACAGCTAGACACACTACGGGATACAGAGTAACTGATTTCATGAAAAAGCTTCAAGATTATCCAACGATCCTAACAGTTCTCGTGCGCCGACCATGCGAGTAGACCGGCATTGGACGAAGGATCAAGTAAAAAACAACGTATAATTGTGTGGCTCTAGGTTTAAAAAAACATAAGAGTATAGGCTATTTGTAATATTCACAAATTTTTTTTTGCCTTTTATCTATGTATGAAGCTAGATATAAACATTTATATACGGGTAAATACAAAAGAGTCAAATGTGCATAAACGTTCTTAGTTTCACTATGACATATTTTGAAATAGAAATTTGCAAATACAGATCTGCTTCAAATAATTAAAATTTGAATGCATTTTGACGTAGACTTTCCATTAACTGAAAATAATCTGATATAACTGTTATGAATAGCACTTGTATTCATCAAAGAGGCATTAGACCCAATTATATACAGGTACATGTGCATACAAATATGCAGAAAACCCCTCGTACAAATAGAAAATACATACAAATCTAACAACCCCGCAAACTCAGCGTGTGGATCAACAACGCTGAATTTGGAGAGATAGAATCAGTGTTGAGCTCTAGTTTGTGCCTTGGTAAGAAAATCCATCAACATCAACTCCGAAGGCTCGCACCGAAGACCAAACACCTGATCCTAGACTTGCACGCGCATATAAGAAGCATCCACACCAATATGCTTACTAAATTCATGTATTTTAGGGTCGATTTGGGACGCGACAAACCTACCCCCCTAAACGGAATCTCGACCCCGAGATTCGGAAGAACTGGCGAAGAGATCTGGATGGGCTGCCTTCAGCTCGTCTTCACGCTCCCAGGTAGCTTCTTCCTCGGCGTGATTGCTCCATTGGACCTTGCAAAAACGGATTACCCGGTTCCTGGTCCTGCGCTCCATGGTTTCCAGAATTTTCACTGGTCTCTCCACGTAGGTCAAGTCTTCGCGAACTTCAATCTGCTCTATGTCGGCCTGCTCGGTCGGCACTCGAAGACATTTCTTGAGTTGCGACACATGGAACACATCATGCACGTTGCCCAAGGAAACGGGCAGCTCCAATTGGTAAGCAACTTCTCCGCGTCGAGCAATGATGCGGAAAGGACCCACGAACCGAGGAGCGAGCTTCCCTTTCACTTGAAACCTGTGTACACCCCGCAACGGCGTTACCCGGAGATACACAAAGTCATCTACTGCGAATTCCAGGTCACGACGTCGGTTGTCTGCATAACTCTTCTGCCGAGACTGTGCCACCTTTAGGTTTTCCCGAATGGTCCTGACCTTCGCTTCAGCTTCTCTCAAGATATCGGTCCCGAATACTTGGCTTTCCCCAACTTGGTCCCACAATAGTGGTGTCCTGCATTTGCGGCCATACAACGCTTCGTATGGTGCCATCTGTATGCTGGCTTGGTAGCTGTTATTATAGGAGAACTCGGCGTAGGGGAGACTCTTATCCCATGTCTTCCCAAAATCTAGGACACATGCGCGAAGCATATCTTCGAGGATCTGGTTCAGACGCTCGGTCTGCCCATCTGTCTGCGGGTGGTACGCGGTGCTGAAATTTAATCGGGTTCCCAACTCTTCTTGGAGTTTCTTCCAGAAATGAGAGGTGAACTGGCTTCCCCGATCGGATACAATTTTCTTGGGGACGCCATGCAGACTTACGATCCTAGCGAAGTAGAGTTCAGCTAGTTTGTTCCCTCCATAGGTGGTCTTTACGGGAATGAACCGTGCTACCTTGGTTAGTCGATCCACGACTACCCATATAGAATCATATCCGCCTTGGGTTTTTGGAAGTCCGGTGATAAAATCCATCCCAATTTCATCCCATTTCCATTCTGGCACTTGTAGAGGTTGGAGAAGTCCGGCCGGTCGTTGGTGCTCGGCTTTGACACGCTGGCACACATCACAAAGGGCCACGAACTCTGCGATTTCCCGCTTCATACTAACCCACCAATATTTCTCTTTCAAGTCCAAGTACATCTTCGTGCTGCCAGGATGGATGGAATAGGGACTTTCGTGAGCTTCCTGAAGTATCAACTGTTTAAGTTCCCTGACGTTTGGAACGCATACCCGATTTCCATTCCATAGGGTTCCGTGTTCATCCTCTGTGAAACCAGCGGCTTTACCCTGTTTCATATTCTTGAGGAGCCCATGCATATCCAGATCATTCTTCTGAGCCTCGCAGATTTGATCGAGCAAGGTAGGCTTGGCTTCCAATGTAGCCAAGAATCCACGACCAACTATGCTTAGGTTCAGGGCTTCCAACTGTTGATTAAGTTCCGGTGGAATGCCACGGACGCCAAGAGTGTTGCAATGGCTTTTTCGACTTAGATCGTCGGTGACTACGTTGGCCTTGCCAGGATGATAATGGATCCCCACATCATAATCCTTGATGAGTTCTAACCATCTCCTCTGCCGAAGATTCAGATCCGACTGAGTGAAGATGTATTTCAAACTCTTATGGTCAGTATATATTTCACAGCGATTTCCAATGAGATAGTGCCGCCAGATCTTTAGAGCATGAACCACAGCGGCCAATTCCAAATCATGGGTAGGGTAGTTGCCTTCATGAGGCCGCAGCTGGCGTGAGGCATAGGCTACCACATGACCTTCCTGCATTAATACGCACCCCAAACCTTGGCGCGAAGCGCCACAGTACACCAGGAAGTCCTTACGAGTATCCGGTAGAGTTAATACTGGCGAGGAAACCAGCTTCTCTTTGAGAGTTTGGAATGCTTTCTCACACTGCGGACTCCACACAAATTTTTCTTCTTTCTTCAACAACTGTGTCATGGGTCGAGCGATTTTGGAGAAGTTCTCGATGAACCTCTGGTAGTACCCGGCCAAACCCAAAAAGCTGCGGACTTGAGTGACCGTCTTGGGTTGCTTCCAATCGGTGACGGCGGTCACCGTTTTGGGGTCCACAGCAACTCCTTTAGCAGATATCACGTGCCCTAAGAACTTGACTTCGGACAACCAGAACTCACACTTGCTAAGCTTGGCATACAATTGATGTTCCCGAGTTTTCCCAACACCAGACGGAGATGCTTCTGATGGTCTTCCTCTGATTGTGAGTACACCAGGATGTCGTCAATGAAGACCACAACGAACTTATCCAAGTATTCCATGAACACTTTGTTCATTAAGTTCATGAAGAAGGCAGGAGCATTGGTTAGACCGAACGACATCACCGTGAATTCATACAGCCCATATCGCGTGGTGAATGCGGTCTGCGGGATATCTTCTTCATGAATACGCAATTGGTGATATCCGGAGCGAAGATCGATTTTAGAAAAGACGGTGGCACCTTTGAGCTGGTCGAACAGATCATCGATCCGAGGAAGAGGGTACTTGTTTTTGGTAGTGACTTCATTGAGAGCTCTGTAGTCAACACACATCCTCTTTGTCTTGTCCTTCTTTTCCACAAAAATCACGGGAGCACCCCAGGGGGAAGTGCTCGGTCGAATATACCCCTTTTCCTTCAGCTCTTCCACTTGCTTCTTGACTTCGGCAAGTTCATTCGCGGCCATACGGTAGGGCCGCTTGTACAGAGGAGTTGTTCCTGGAGCAAGATCTATCCGGAACTCGATCTCCCGCTTGGGCGGCATACCGGGTAGTTCTTCCGGAAACACGTCACCGAATTCACTGACGATTGGGATTTCTGACAGTCCTATCTGATGAAGTTCCAAACTGCCAACAGAGGTTGGGGGTGCAAAGAACACAACTGGTTGTTCCGGCCCTCGGTACAGAGTGACAGTGCGCCTTGCGCAATCCACTACACCTTGGAATTGAGCCAACCAATTCATCCCAAGGATCACATCCAAGTTCTTGGTGTCCAGAAGAATCAAATCCGAGGGAAAAGGGATTCCCTAGATTTCTATAGGAACGGCTGGGCTATAATACTTTGCTGTCATATCCCCTCCAGGGGTGGTGATGAGCAGAGGGTTTCTAAGCCGTTCTACCCCCAGTTGATTTCTTCCCACGAAAGGCACAGATATAAACGAGTGGGAAGCTCCAGAGTCGAACAAAATGGTAGCAGGAATGGAATGAATGAGGAACGTACCAACGATGACGTCCGGTGTCGTCAGCACATCCTCGGCAATCACGTGGTTCACACGACCCCGAGCGACGTCCTTACCACCGTTGTTGGCGCGGGGAGGCGCTTGGCCTTGCTGGCGCCGCGGCTTCGGGCATTTGTCCGCAAAGTGCCTGGGCTCGAAGCAGTTGAAGCACAGACGCTGCTGTCCTTGAGCGTCTCTGCGGCCTTGACCAGGCTGCACAGCTGGCGCAGGAGGACGGGGTGCACGGGTCCCTTGCTGACTCTGCTGTTGCTGTGGTTGTGGGACGCGCACCACGAATTGGGGTCGGGGCGCGGAGCGAGGTTGCTGCTGCTGCTGCTGCGAGGAGGATCCCCCTGGTTAGGGATTGGTGTAGCGGACCCTTTGGTTAGCCCCCTGTTGATTGCGGAAATTCGCCAAGCGACGCTTGTGCGACTCCAGTTCCTTATGCTTGGCTTCCAAGCGGATGCTCTTGTCCACCAGATGCTAGAAATCCGGATAATCCCCAGAGACTAGACGCACAGATAGCTCAGGGTCCATTCCTGCCAAGAACTTCTCCTGCTTTTCCTCATCTTCCCGAACATCCTCCGGGGCGTACCGGGCCAAGTTGTTAAACTCATGCAAATACTCCATCACAGAGCGGTTGCCTTGCTTCAACTCCCAGAATTCCCTTTTCTTAAGGGCCATGACTCCGGCGGGCACATGGGTCCTCCGGAAAGCGGCGGTGAAGCGGGCCCAGGTAATAGGCTGCCCCTCGGGCTGCGTAGCCTGGAAGTGGTCCCACCATAGAGATGCGGGCCCCTGCAGCTGGTGGGTGGCAAAGATGATTTTCTCCTCATCGTTGCACTGCATGGTGTCTAACTTCTTCCCCACGGCATGCAACCAATCCAAGGCATCCACGGGGTTATTGGAGCTGGAGAAGGTAGGCGGGCGGATGCGAAGGAACTCGGCGAGCTTAGAATGCTGCGGGGGTGGTGGTGGAGGCGGAGCATTATGCTGTGGTGGATTTTGGATGTGGTGGAGGAAAGCAGCCATCATGTTGGCCTGCTGGGCGAGGATTTGGGTGAGGATGGTGTTGGTGTCTGGTGGTGGTGGAGGCGGGGGAGGTGGGCTGCCATGGTTGTTGTGGTTGCTGCCTTCGGGTTGGTTGCCATCACCGGTAGCAGCACTTCTCCTGGTTGTCACCATTTGAAATATCCCATACCGAACCAGCCAAGAGAGAGAACAGACTATTAAAACTAATCACCCACGACTACCATAATTCTTGAATTTATTACTGCTATTGAAATGGGTTCATTAAAGTTCAGGTTGCTTAGGCAGATAAAAAAATAAAGACAGGCTCTAACACAGTTATACCACACACCGGTACAACCATGCCCCACACGACTCCAACAGGAAGACAAACGAGAAAGAACACACGTGCAAGCCTACTAACTGCTCGTCTACTTCTGCGACGGGCCAGGGCGGAAGGTGAGCAGCAGCGCATCCTCCGTGCTACCAACGCCGGAGGCCTCCCCCTCCTGAGGAACCACGGGCGCGGGCTCGGCACGAGGGGTCTCCACGAAGCAGGTCCACGCCAAGGACTGACGAACCAGCTCAGGCCTGGAGGTGCTCTTGCGGGCGGTGATCTTCTGGCTGCGGCAGACGCGGCGGCGCTTGGGACGGCAGACCTCTCCCTGGGCGACCTTGAGCTGACACAGCTGCGCCTCCAGCGCGTCTAGGTCCTTCTTCAGCTGCAGATTCTCCTGACGCAGCTCCAGGATCTTCATGTTGTTCTCGACCATCCCACGGCGCACCATATGATGGAAGTCGATACGGGCCGCATCGTATGCCTCCACCATGCGCGCCAGGTGCATGATGGTAGCGTCATCCTCCGAGCTAGCATCCCGGAAGGGGGCGTAGTCGCGGGCTCCTCCGCGACGAGGGTGGTAGCGGTAGGGCGAGTGCTGCAACTCGTCTGGGTAGCGCTGGTGAAGAGTGCCGATGGCGAGGAGTGCGGCGTTCTGGCAAGCGGCGGAGAAGGAATCTCCTCCCGCGGTGACTGCCAACGAAGTCCTCTCGGGAGAGCCTGTGAGGATCACTGCAGTGACCTCCCAAGCAGCGTGCGGCTCGACATCGTCACCCTCCTGATCCGGGAGCTGCTTGCCCTGGTAGTCCACTCCATGCGGATATCCCAGGACAACGCACATGCCCCGCAGCTCCAGAACAAAGCCGGTCAGGTCCAGGCCACGACGGTTCATGCTGCCGGCCATCTACAAGCAAGGACAAAAGAGAGAAAATATTTTAGAGATCAGCTTTAGATGATAAATGAAGCAGCAAGACAGAGAGAGACTAAAGGATTTTCACAAATAAGAGGATTTTTATTCCGAAAATATTGCTAAGGCTTGGGATCTAAGGCTCATCCTAGGATCAAGGAGGCTCTGATACCAACTTGTCACGACCGGAAATAGCCCAACGGGCGTTCCTTACGTGCGTGTATTATTCCTTGTCCCAGGAGGCAAGGTACACCAGAAGTTGATACAATTCAGAGTTTAATAAGCGGAAGCGTAAATAGTTAATTATTACATGGGCAGCGACGGCCCAGCACACTCAAAGACAACGGAAAACAGCGGAAGACTAAGGCGACGACCACAGGCGCTTGACGGCAGGCATGAGCTAGACACCAAAGCCTTCATCATCCAGGGGCTCCTCTTCTGGGTTTGGGAAAAATTGAGCAAGACTGAGTACAACCACCGTACTCAACAAGACACACCCACAAGTGCAGCATAAGTGCAATGGAGTACAATGGAGTTATAGTATAGGGGTTAGGTTTTGCAATAAACAGCATTTAAAAGACCCTTAGTTGTTCAAAGCTAAATTTAAAACACGATCCTAGAACTATTTAATATTATTAAACAAGGCCGTGAACCCACACGAACCTGCCTTAACCCAAGGCCTACGATGATTCAGACCGAACTGGCAACCCGACCCTGGGTCCCAGCTCGTCCCAAGCCAACCCAGGCCAACCATTCCACATTTTAGTTATTAAGCAGGTTTTAAGAATTAAAAACACTAACTTGGGTACATTGCTAGGCTTGCCCATAACCGAGGGCGCGGCTATTCGAATAGGTTTTACTCTGATCAGAGGTGTACATCTTTACCCACAAGACACGTCTTCCTCACGTGCAACCACGTGCCACATACCACCACGGCATATGGACGGAAGACATGACATAGTTTCCAACCCATCCTAGCCATAGACAAGAGTACCGACCCAACCCACCTACGGCCGGAACCCCCGGACAGGCAGGCAGAATTGAGCCCCTAGCAGCAGGACACCAGCCCTGTGCAATGACATCTCGACTACCGGGCCGCAGCCCGTGTAGCCTTCATTTGTCCTAGAGATGTCCATCGACCCCCGACTTCGTCCATCTCCATCCGTGTACTTTTGTTTATAACCAGACTGAGCCACAAACTAAGCCTTACCCACTAGACATGTGGAAGTACGGTAGTGCTTTGCAGCAGAGGCCCGAAGACCGGTCCTTATGTGGCCGAGGTGCTACTATCAAAACCATGCACCCCGAGCCCAGCCTAAAACCATTTTGGGGGTTTTGAATAGAGGGGGAGGTGTGCATCCAATTCCACAATAATCCAACCATTCCAATATGTTCAGGTGATATGAATATTCCCAAAGTCTAGAGTTATAAAACCACCTAATGTTGCCTAATTAATCAGCGAAGCATCTACCTAAATTCTTACTAGTGGAACCATGAATGGAGTGCCCACTAGTTGGGGTTTTGTTTATTCTAGGGTGAACAAGGTAATAATAACAATAACAACAATAATAAGGTCATAACAAAGGTAAATAGGCATGGCTAAATAAAACAGCGATAACGCGGGAATTTAAATAAAGCGATAACGCAATAATTTAAATCAAAGTAATTTCACAAAGTGGGATCCAATATGTTCAAAGAATGATGTGACTTGCCTTGCTCGCTTTCCCAAACGTCGGCTTCAACCTCCACGAAGAGCGGATCTTCCGAAGCTGCAGCGTCTACACAACCAACGGAAAAGAAATGGGCTTTTACTCTAATAAACTCCATATAACAAGCAGAAACAAAGCACAAAAATGGGTTCTTGACTTCTTAAGGAAAAATTAGAGACTTGAACGGTCCAATTCCGAGTTCAAATGGCCAAGTTATGGCCATTTGAAGGTTATCTGCTCTTTAAATGAATATTTACGAATTTCTTCATTTAAATTTTAATTTAAAAATATATTTATTGCGTCAGCCGGGAGAGAAGGCGCGCGGACCGGGTCCACGGGAGTGGGACCCACGCGTCAGCCGCACCCGAGGGCGCGGGCGGCTGGCGGCCGGGCCCCACGCGGCAGCCGCTAGGCGCGCCTGGAGGCGGCCACGTCGGCGCGGCCGGCGGGAGGCGGCGCGCCCACGCCCCTATGGTCGCCGGCGGCGGCCATAGGCACGGCGGAGCGACGGCCGGGAGAGGGGAGGGAAAGGGGGAAACGAAGCGGCGGTCCATGGCTTACCCCGGGTCGACGGCGACGACGGAAACGGCGACCGGAGCGGAGGAAGGCGGCGGCGCGGCTCGGGTGGACGGGGTCGACGGCGCTCCGGCGGTCGGCGAGCGAAACGGAGGGGTGGACGAGGTCGGCGAGGATGCGGCGAAGCCGAAGGAGGCGGCGCCGAGGTGGGAGGTGGTCCGGGGCGACGACGGCGGCGGACCGGAGCTCGGCGGCGACGGCGGAGAGAGAGAGCGACGGCGCGAGCTCGATTCCGGCGAGGAGAGAGGGCGGTGAGTGGCGGAAACGGTGGTGGGGAGCTCGGGGAGGGTTTATATAGGGTTGGGAGTGAGAGATGGCGGCCGGAGGAGGGGGAAACGGGCGCGGGAGGCCCGGCCGCCATTAATGGCGCCAGCGAGGTTAGGGGAGAGGTTTCCAAACAAATCCGAGGGAGAGAGGGAGGGAAAAATGGGGGGAAAGGGGGAGGGGATCCCGGGGAATAATTCCCCCCACTTTATCGCGCGCGGGGACGGCGGGAGGCGGCGGGATTCGCGGCGGCGGCGGCGCTAGGCGCGGGCGAGGCGGCGGGGGCGGCAGGAGGAAGGGGATGACGGGTGGGCCCCACCCGTCAGCGAGGGTGATTTTTAGGGTTTTCTTTTTATAAAACCTTTTTAACTTTGTTTATTTCTTAATAATTATTATTTGTGCTCTGAAAATTTCACTAAAATTTATTTACACATTTTAGGCTTTTAGGAAATATACAAAAATCCTCCAAGCCCTATTTGACTTTTAACTTTGCACATTTTAATTTTTGAAGGCTTTCACAAGCATTTTAATTATTCTAGGCATAATTTAGAAGATGTATTTTAGGGTCGATTTGGGACGCGACATGGGCCCCTGATGGGCCGTCTGCCGATCGCCGGCCTGATGGGCCGGAAAGGCTTCCTCGGCCCTCGCGGGGGCGAACTTGTCAAGGCGAAGTCATCCTCCTTCGGCAGACAGTCTTCGCCTTGCACCCTTCGCCTGAGACGCCTCTGGCCTGGTTCCTTGGCCCTCGCGGGCGCGAACTTGTCAAGGCGAAGTCATCCTCCTTCGGCAGACAGTCTTCGCCTTGCGCCGTTCTTGTTTCATAGCATTCGCCATGGGTTTCGGCAGGTTTGGTTGAAGGGCCTCATGCCATCTGCCAACACCTTTTGTACAGGATTGTAGCTCTAGTCTTTAAATAGATAACCTAAGAGTTAGACACCTAGTGGTAGTTAAGCAAGGTAATTGTGTTGAGTTATTTAAAATGCACTCTAGCTATGAATAAACCTAAATAAAACTTGATAGACCAGTGGAGCCATAGTTCCTTTCCCATCCACTAAAACTTAGAAGAACTTAGCTCATATAATAATTTCTAGGTTAATATAATGTATTGCTAGTCTAGATCAGAGCACCCCTAGTTTATAAAGTATGAACCATAGTAGTAAAAACCATAAACATGTGAACTAAAAATGTTTTAGTTAACCAAATTACTTCTTTTATTCAACTTAAATGGGAGGTAGCATGTTCTGAACCTACAACTCTAGAGTCATGCACATATAAAACACTATACACCTATAACACGTTATAACTTGTAAAATGCATAAAGAATTCATTATAAATCCAAAAATTATGAAACAAAATGTTTTAGTCTTAGAAAACACATCTCCACACCCCTGTGAAGTCTAATCTAATAAAAATCACTTTACAAAAGTATTTTGTAACACTACCTAAGACTATACTACTATAAACCGATAAAACTTCTAAAATTCATAACTCCCAAATGGAATAAGATAAAATAAAAATTCTTTCACCTAAAATCATTTTAAGACCAGTACCTAATCAATGTGCATAAATCATGCATTTTAGAGCATTTTGGATTTTCAGTTATTTCGGTGTTTAATTGCATAACGTGTTCTTTATCTAGATAATTGCATAATCGGTGAAGGAGTGGATTAGGTGCTAACAATTATCTGATCAAGGCAAGTTTTCTCCTCCCATCCTTTGAACACATTGAATCCAATGATTTGAGGAATAAAAATATTTGTTTGCAAAGTTGCATGTGAACTTAGACTATATCGGTATTTGAAATTGGGTTAAGGTAGTTATGACCTATTTGCTGCATTCCCTACCTTGAATAATTGATCCTCTTGCTATTTGAACCCCTAGAAATGGTTAGAGCACACTCCTTGTGCTCAAATGGGTTTATATATGCTCTATGTGCAACTACTTGCTTAGCCATGTTTAGAAATATGCAAATGCTCATTCCATCTATATTTAAAATGTGATTTTCATATGTGAACCTTTGCTGGAATAAAATGAATATGATGGGTATTTGTGAACTAAAATGTGTAAAATGTGATTTTAGACTTGGGCGGCAAGTGGTGTGCATATGGTGTTAGTTGCATGCCGATAGGGGGAGTGTTTGCCCAAGTCCGTAAGGACCGAACTTGTGTCACCAACTTAAAGTTATTCGTACATCCACATGTGCTAGTATGGGATGGCCTAAGCTGATTAATCTATTTAGAACTAGCCTTGCATTCTGGTAGGCCGGTGTGTATGAGTTAGTCGATAATTCTGAGGAATTAGTCGATGATTCAGAGGAACTTCCTATTTGCCCCGACGTGGTAGTTTAGGTGACTAGGTCTGTCCAATACAACGGTATTGTGCCACGTGGGTGGGTTTCCGTTGTGTCCGCCACCATGGTGTTAAGTTTAAGGCGTGGACCCGCCAATCAACGGTTCTAGACATATTTCGAAGTATGCCTAGGATGGAGGAACACGTATCGTGCTGGTGCATGGCTAGATTCTAAGTAGTGTAAAGGCTTCGTTGTGACCTCTAGTCCGCACTCATAATGTAGAGTGTGGGGTGCTTGGCCGGCACTGAACCAACTAGAGTGTAGCCTCTAGGCTTCTATCACATCATGTGGGTAAAGGTGTACAAACTCTGCAGAGTTCTTTAAACTAATCGATTAGCCGTGCTCACGGTCAAGAGCGCTTTGGTGAAGTGTCATGAGTATAGACTACGCTTTGAAATGTGAACATGTGACTTGGTTTAAAATTGATAAAATGTGTTGAGTTGTGTGAGTGTGATGATATATTATGACTTGTTGTCAAGGATGACAACAAGAGTTTGATTATGATGGAATTATGATGAACTTAATATTGAAACATCAACTCCTTAACAAAAGAATTGCGAAACAAAACTTGCTTTATGCTGAAATTGAACTACATATTGCCTTCCTCTGAATATATGCCTTACATGTAGTATAGTAGGATTGACTTGTGCTTGCCAGTACATTAACTTGTTTAATGTACTGACTCTTGCTGTTGATATAACCTTTTGTTTGCAGGTTTAGACTTAGTCTTTGAGTGATGCGGATTCCGATTGCTTCTTCTAGGATGAGAACTTAATGGGGTAATTCCCTAGTCGGTGTGCTTGTGATTGGGTAGTCAAGCTTCCACTGGTCTCTAATAAGTCTATTTGGCCGGTCGGCCTATGTAATTATTAAGTTGTTGTAAGTCTTAAGTTTCTTTCATCTTAGTTATGTTTGCGATGTATAATCATGCTTAAGATGAAAGTGTGAATCTAGTGCACATCCTGGGAACTAGATTCACATGAGTATGAGTTAGGAATATTTGAGAGGTTGTAGATCTTTAGCCATTTTTGTCATGTCTCCTGAATGTGTAACACATCTGGTCGCCGCCTTCGAGTGGTTTGACGGCCACATCTCAGGCTGAAGTTGACTGGCAGGCTAAGGGCTCAGCAATGTCTCCAATATTCCTCTCTCGAGGCGTCGGATGTTTCATTATGCTTGTTTGATGACTTGAATTATTCACTTCATCTCTCAAATATAATGGAAGGTCCGAAAAGCCTACGATAATGTGAAATGAAAGGACGAGAGTCACCAAACATAACATCCTCAGAAATCTGCAACCAACAGGATCCCAACAATGATAAACCTTATGTTCCACACTGTAAATGAGAAACACACACTCAATATACTGGGCAGTCAACATTGCACGCTCTTGGGGTGCAAGAAGCACATAGCGAGCACACCCAAACAGACACAAATTAGAATAGTCAGGGGTTTACCATAACGACGCTCAATCGTAATCCCACCCTAAAGAGTAGAAGAGGGTTGGATGTTGATCTAATATGTCATAGTGGAAATAGCCTCAGCCCAAAAATGTGGGTGAACAAAAGCAGTCATAAGAGCATGAGCAATCTCAAGAAGATGACGATGCTTACGCTCCGCCACACCATTCTATGCATGAACAGCATGACAGGAGAACTGCAAAAGTGTACCCGGCTCAGAAAGAAAACTAAGCAGCTCAAGAGAAAGGTACTCGCCAGCCAATCAGCACGAAAAATTCGGATGGAACTACCAAAGTGAGTACGAACCATGTGAGCAAACTATTTATAAATATACAAGACCTTGGTGCAATGCGACATGAAATAATCCAACTATGATGAGAAAAATCAACTATAAGTATGATATTGTCGAGGAGTGATCCTCTCTAGCGGGAGATCGTGAGATCCCCCTTTTGTGAGTTTGGCCGGGGGAAAGTGTTCGCCTCTTGAGATCATGTATCCGCCCTAAGGGTTTCTAGATCGCATATGGGCGACAAGATTATACAGGTTTGGGCCGCTATGGAGCGTAATACCCTACTCCTGTGTGTGGGATTTATGGTTGAGTGTTACAAAGGTTCCTGAACTCCGGAGAGCGCTCTTGGTCTTCTCCTTCTAGAGCTCAGGCCTATTGAGTGTCGTCCCTTTTCTCGGTGGGCCTTTTCTCGGTGGGCAAGGTCCTCCTTTTATAGTTCAAGGGGATACCACATGCCGCCGCTTCTACCTACTCTTTTACAGGAGGGGGAACCACTTTACCTTGACTGGATCACGATTCGTGCCTTCGCTCGGAAGCTAAGCAGCAGTCCGTCCTTGAGTGGGACCCAGCGCCACCCCCCGCCTGACACGGGGGACAGCCCTGTCATTCCCTCTTAAATGAGTGAAGACTTGTGGCGGTCCTCCTCACGTGGAGGGAACTACGGATAATGCTCCGATGTGACGGGACATACCTGCCTCCACTCCGCCGGAGACAGAGGCGAACGTGGGGGCACGACCGCCCGTCCAATTGGACGTGACCGGCGACAGGCCGGTCACAGTCTGATCACACCCGCGTGACGTGGGTTAGTCGGGCAGCACCGCACGTCTGCCCTTACTGCATTAAACGTGGTGAGGGACAGTTGGGGCGCCGCGCGCATGGATGGCGGTTCAGCCTGGGTCTCCTTCCCGCTCGCTCCCACTGCCACATGGCAGTTGGGCGAGGGCCTCGGGGCGAGGCAGCGCGAGGGCCCGAAGGGTGTGACGTGGCACCCCGAGGCCCCCTGGCTGCTTCTGCGACTCGCGAGGCACGGGGGAAGGGCCAGGCTGTAGAGCCACGTGGCTGGATGGGGAGGTAACTTCCCCTCACTTTGCATACCCCCAGGCCCATATCTCCGACAGTAGCCCCCAGCACCACGTCTGACATTGGCCCCCTGAGGGCAGTCTGACGTGGTGCCTCACGACTTCCCGTGCCGAGGTTGTGGGCCCGGTGGGGAATCTAGACGGTTGCCGCCGGGCTGCCAAGCTGGCACATTACCCATATCGGCGATTTGACCGCCACCAACCTCGCTGATGATGGGGGCGCTTAGAGCACGAAAATCGGGGTGTCGGCCAGACCACGCCCAAAATCGTCACCCACGCCGCCTCGATTCCCCCGCCTGCCAGGCACGCGATGGGACGACGGCGGGCCCGCCTAACCGTGCCCGTGAACATCGCACGGCCCGCGCCGAATGTGCCGCTGATAGGCAAACCAAATGCGGGGCGCGGGTTTAGTAGGGCGGCATGATGAGTGGACGCGAGAGTCGAGGAGGCAACCATAGGCGCAGGAATCGAGGGGGCAACCGCAGGGGCGTAAAACGAGGAGGCAAGTGCGGGCGAGGCGGGGATAAAAGTATAGGGAGGCGGAGAGTTCGTCTCCTTCCTCTTGCCGACTGCTCACCCGCATACTCACTCCTCAAGCCCTAACGCTTCTCTCGCTCCACGCTGTTCCGTACACCAAACTTCTCGCCGTTTTCCCGCCGGCCACCATGGCCCAAGACGTTGGTGACGCTGTGCTCCCGGCGTCGCGCATCACGGCAGAGAGGCACCTTAGCCTCATCCGCAAGATCATGCGGGAGGACGCCGCCGTGAGGGTGGGGGAGTCGCGGCCGCGGTACCCAGAGCGATCCGTGCACCTCCTTTCCTTCGCCATGGTGGGGTTGATCCCGCCATTTTCCAGGTTCTTCCATGAGGTTTTCGATTTCTACGAAATTCATGCCTTGCATCTCGCGCCCAATGCCGTGATGACGCTGGCCATCTTCGCGCACTTGTGCGAGATGTTCGTCGGGGTGCGGCCGACGATGCGGCTGTTCCAGTCCTTCTTCGGCCCACAGCTGCTGCAAGGCACGGTGGTGGGGGAATGCTACTTCTAGCCCCGGCCGGGCACGGCGGCGTAGTACATTGAGAGCCACCTTCGCAAGAAGTGGGAGGATTGGAAGAAGGATTGGTTCTACACTACGCTGCCGGATCATCCGCGACTTCGGCTCCCCGCCGGCCCTCCCGAACGATCCGCCGCGTGGTTGGCGGTTTCTACTTGAATGGTACTTTGGTCTATATTTTATTTTTTAAGAAAATTTTAACACGATAACTTTTAATTGAATTAGTTTTTTTTGGTGAAAAATTACTGTAAATGATTAGGTTGCGATGAATGAAAATTATGTGGTTACATTTATTACATAGCACATTTTGATAGCACACGGATCCAATGTAGTACTGCACTTGTAATAGTAGTGATCAACAGGTGGATCCGGTTTCATATGTTAGTGGATCACTGACATATGAATTCTCGACATTTTTGACAATGAAACTGTCTCCAAAATATATCTTTTACTATAATTTTCAATTACAATATATATGATAAATCTATATATGTTGTTTTAGTGCCTTCAAACTAAATATTTTAATATTTAGAAGTTATTGATATTCAAAGTTATAAAAGTTTTATCTTAACCTGATCCAAAACGTTAACAATTATGAAACCGGAGGAAGTACGTACTAGTAATGTATATTGCGCACCGCATGTCCATCATATCTTCTCGTAATATTTGTTTACTATGTCATGCGTGCATTAATTCGTGCATTCACATGGACACTTTGGGAAAGATTAAGTCAAATTGTAATCATCTCCTGAGCAAAGCCTAGGCAAGAATGGTGTGTTAAGAGTCAGGTTGCAACAGCCGATGAAGTTGAAACTGATAAAGCGAAGAGGTTGGCCAAAGGGAAAAGTGTTGCAACTGCATAGGTAAACATGGTTTTTATGCTACCGGCATAATTTGAAGCCAGGCAAGCCGATGTTGATGAAGTTGAGGAAACCTCTGCTAGATTGGTTTTGTCGCCAGAGCAGGCAGTTTTTGAGAAACCAGAAGGGACAGAAAATTGGCATCTCAAGCCATTGTACATTAATGGTTATGTCAATGGGAAGCCGATGTCTAAGATGATGGTCAATGGTGGGGCTGCTGTGAATTTGATGCCGTATGCTACATTTAGAAAGTTGGGCAGAAATTCATATGATCTCATAAAGACGAATATGGTTCTCAAAGATTTTGGTGGCAACCCATCGGAGACTAAGGGAGTTTTGAATGTGGAGCTGACAGTCGGCAACAAGACCGTTCCTACAACGTTTTTTGTCATAGATGGGAAGGGTTCTTATAGCCTGTTGCTAGGAAGGGATTGGATTCATGCTAATTGATGTATTCCTTCGACCATGCATCAGTGCTTGATTCAATGGCAAGGTGACAAGATTGAGATCGTGCCAGCCAACAGGTCAGTTAACGTTGCCAGTGCCGATTTAGCGCTTTGGGAGATGGATGATATTGATTGCCTGTCTGGAAAAGTTTGCGATGGAGATTTTCTAAAAGTTTTCGATTGTGATATACAGCCAATTGAAGATGGAGAGCCCAAATTATTATTTTGAGGGCGTCGTGGAGGCTTCAAACGTCTACACCAAGGATACAGTAGATGATCTCGATGACAAGCAAGGACAGGGTTTCATGTCGGCTGATGATTTGGAAGAAATTGGTATAGGTCCAGGAGATAGACCTAGGTCGACATTCATCAGTAAGAATCTATCTGCAGAATTCAGAACCAAGTTATAGAGCTTTTAGAAGAATATAGAGATTGCTTCACTTGAGAGTATTATGAAATGCCAGGACTCAGCCGATCGATTGTTGAACAACAAAGGATTTGTCAACTTGGCTTGCGACAAGCTTTGAGTCAGTTCGGACTAGCAAACGCCGAATTCTCAAAGCTTTTGCTTTCGTCAGGCCCATTAACGCTGCTTCATATTCTGCTGTGTTGTTGGTTGTGTCGAACTGCAGTCTTGCTACGTACCGAATTGGTACACCCCCTGGCGAAGTCAGGATTGCAGTGATGCATGCCCCCTTGTGAGACCACAAACCATCGGAGTGCATGACCCATGGTTGTTCGACCGGTTTGGGCTCTAGGATGGACGTGGGTGTCCATTTGGCCACAAAGTCCGCAAGGACTTGGGACATGATTGCCGTGTGGGCGACAAAGTGTAGGTCGAAAGGTGACAGCTCAGCAACCCATTTGCTTAGGCGCCCTGTAATTTCTTTTCCTCGAAGCACTTCGCCCAAAGGGTACTGCGAAGGTACCATCCTTGGCTATTGCTGCCTTGGCACTTGAGCATTGCCTTGCTGCCGAATGTTTCGACACTGCTTAGTCGTGTGCGAAGAGCGTCCATGAAAGACGCAGTATAGGTCCTTCTTGATCTTCTTGCGAAAGGGTTGTTGTTGTCCGCCTGCCTGCTGGGTCTTGAACTCTTTGTGGAGGGCCTGTACCTCTTCTACCACCATCACCGCCTTGCTAGCTCGCTCGGTCCTGAATTTCTTCCATGTCATGGGTGCTTGGTTCGGCCTTGGATACGGTCCTTGGTTAGCCATGGGTGTTGGGTGAACCTGGACAGGTGCTGAACTTACAATTTAAGCTTGGACCTGAGCTTGGGCGTTGGCTTGTATGGTGGTTGCTACGGCCGCACCTGCCTTGTCATATTCAGCTAATATCTCTTGCCTTTTCTTGGTATCTTCTTCACCTCGAGCATATCCATCAATTACGCGAAAGAGGTGTTTGATTGTTCTGGGCTCCTTGCGCGCGAGCTTTCTTGTGAGTTCGCCTTCAAGCAGGTTGGCCAAAGCTGCATGGATAATAGATACTTCAGTTATATCTTGCACCTGGCACGTGCCTGCGAAAACCGGCGTGCGTACTCCCTTGTCGATTCCCCTGGCCTTTGGTGTATGCCCATAAGGTCTGGTTGAGTTTTCAGCTCCTCATAGGTACCTCGAAAGTTAAGGACAAAGACATCATGTAATTGCTTCCATGAGTAAATGCTATCAACAGGCAAATTGAAATACCAAGATCTCACTATGCCATCGAGCGCGAGGTGAATTACCTTCGCCTTGGTATTCTCATCGCCATGAGCAGCTTCAATTGCAGATTTGTAGATGGACAGGAACTCTTTCGGATCTGTCTCTCCCGAATACCGTGGGACTGGAGAGACTTAAACTAGGGTGGGATGGGATGATTCTTGATTCCTCAGCTGAGGGGCAAACCCTTTTCGGCCCCCGGCTTGACCATATCCCCTTGTTGAGCAGGCCAGCTCAATTGTTGGTATGGAAGTGCGAACGGCGAAGCCACAGCTTGCACAGGTGGTTGAGCTGCGGGTGTTGACTAGTGTGCTGTGCCGAATATCATTGCCTGGTTTTGCTGGTCAATCGAAGTGACTTGCATCACCGTGGCTGGGTCGGACATGGGTTGATTCCAGACTTGAATTGATGGTGGGGCCGTTCTGTACTCTGGAGGTACGGCTTGTGCGAAAGTCGTTGGTGCTTGGGCCATTGTACTTGGGTCGAACAATGAAGGTGGACCTTGAGGCGAGGGCCCTTGAATTTGACTTAGCAAGGCGAACTGTCCCAACAGCTGCCCCGCTGATACACCCTGACTTGGGCTTCCCTCGGCCTGAGCCGGAGGCGAAGCTCTTGGTATGTTGTTGTGGGGTTGATTGAGTTACTGCAGAAAAGCTTGGAACTGTGCTTGCAAGGTCGAAGCTACTTTCATCATTGCTTGCAGGTTGTGAGTGGGCTTCGGGTACTAGGCATGAGGTGCTGCCGGGCGGACCGGTGCCGTGACCATCTGCAGTGTCGGACACGCGGCGTTGGCTTGGGTGGGCTGGCGAAGTACACCGGTGCTTGCACAGCGTGTGGAAGTAGAAGTTGGGGCTGAGCATAGAATTGCTGGGAGTGGGCCTTGGCTTGTCTTGCGGCTTCGTACGCTTGCTGCTGCTCTTGCATCTGGCGAAGCGTGTCTTGAAGCTTAGCCATATTCTGACGCATAGCCCCATATCAGCTTCGGCTTGTGCTTCGAGGTTGGCGTTGACTTGTGAGGTGGTGATTGTTGCTGACGTCGAAGCTGGTTGGGCGAAGACGGCGGTCGAAGGCGCCCCTAGTGCTTGGGATGACAAGACGTGCCTCTGACCTGGATGGCCTTCACCGCTGCTGCCGCTTTCGCCGTTTCTACATCAGTCGAAGCCGAGGGCGGGAGAGATAGTAGTGCCATCAGGGACGGCACCGCTCCGGCTTCGCCCTCGGAGACCGAAGGCTCTGCCCCCTTGTTGATGCAAAAAACACACACTGGCCTGGAATATCTGCTTAACTTTAGTGCAGGTCCAAAAATCTTGCCTTTAGGTTCATGAGCGTGCCAGTTGATTTGATCCTGCAATTAACAAGAAATAAAGACAAGAAAATAGCGGTTAAATCTATAAATGATATCCGATCGGCCAGTCGCCGATGACGTATCATTTATCTTTGAGCCGATGTCATATTTGAGTCGATCGGCAGTCGTAAATAGGCAGGAAAGAACTAAATCTATTCGATCGGCTAAAGATACTAATGGTATATAATACTTCCGTCGATATATACTTAAATCAAGTGATTGGGATAGATCGGTCGCCATGCCGAGACAGTATAAATCACTTAGATCGAAATATATATTAACAAGGAGATTATAGGCATTCATAGCAGCATGTATCGGCTAATACTCCGATACTACTCTATATTAAGATATTAAAGCAAGCAAAATATATCAAACAGGAAGCTTAATATACCTAAATGCAACAAGATCTTAACATAAAGGGCGGATTTAACATGTCAATCAAGCATATAAGATATAATGTAGTTAAATAAGGTAAGATCGGCTGAAACCCCGATGAAACCCTAATCGGCAACCAAAAGCAGGCTAGAGATTGAGATTCTAATCACGACTTATAAGGTCAAACTCAACTGATGCAGCTATAAGTATGAAAAGAAGGACAATATCTAGACAATCAAGCCGTTGGATGTTTCATAGGATGGTGGATACCCTATATAATCTAAGTCAACATTGGTATTTAACCTAATCGGCTGCCTTCCAATGATAGATGTTAGCCGATTGAAGGTTAAATAATGACATTGTCAGAGATTATATAGGATATATGATAACTCAACGAATTACATAAACAAGATTAGAGTATCATAAAGATAGAAGCACTAATCCCGAGAACGCAAGCCGCCATAACAAGTTTTACCTCTAGTTGAAGATCGAAACTGATGCAGCTCAACCCGAAAGCAAGAACTCGTCGAAAGTAAACGAAAGTAAAAGGGTGGCGATGCGCCTAGATTGTTATTGAACGTGTGTTGTTTGATTACATGGGTTCGGGTCATATTTATACCCGAGATACAAAATACGTCCTTGTCGGACATCACTCTTATCTCTAACAAACTCTAAGATACCATAAGTCTTTGCGACAGATTTTTGCCCAATCTTATCCCTAAGGAAATTACATAAATATCCTAATTAATAGATACAATTGCCTTTTCAGGACTCAATCCGTGCGTGGCAATCCATATGAAGCACATTAACTCAACCCGACAACGTGTACTGAGTCACATTGTCGGAATCGGCTCAATCGGCTACCTAGTCCGACTCGAACTCTTCCGATTCTGATTGTAGCCGATTTGGACTTTAGCCGATTCTTGCTCTATCTTGGATTTCGCTTCGATTTTATCTCCATCTCCGATACCTGAATTACCAAATTTGGTCGTTAACACATGCCCCCCAAGTCCGGTATATTTGGTAATATTTCGGATTTGCCATATCTGCTTCTCCAAGAATATTGCTCATTGCCGTTTTTCTGACCGTTACCGCAGCGCTTTACATACTAACCGTCACCCCCGAGAAATTTCACACAGTTACCTTCGTTTTCACCGCTTAAGCAAACTTTTTCTTCTCTTTCTCCGGCGATCCCCTCGGTGCGCAAGGCGATCTTAAGGCGATTCTCCCTCCGGCCAAGCTTCTGCCCGGAGCGATGTCGACTTCCGCTAGCCCGTCCGCCACGCCATCAGCCGAGTATGCAGAAGTACGTGCCCATCGGCTAGATCTTCTTCTTTATGCAATAGATCGGTTTTTCCTTGTGTCATCTTGTTTTCTTCTTCTCTATTCTTTTTTTTTTTGCATTTGTAGCATCTTTCCAATCTGGTTGCGATTCCCAGCCTATCTCATGAGCATTAGTATTTCCTTGGTCCAATCGGCGATTCCGACCCTACTGAGTTCATTAGCACCGAAACCAATAGGATACCTTTTAGATTGGCCAACCCAAATCTAGGTCACTGGAAAAATACATTCAAGTCTTGGCCTTCCCTTGAGAAAAGTTCTCCTGAGAAAAGTTGGCCCGTATGGTACAAATGTGTGTCGGAAAGGAAGCAAGTTCTCTGGGATGAACTCGGAATTAACCAAGCCCTTGCACTTACTTTAGCAAATTCGGCTAAGGATGAACCCCTGATGGCTTCTGCAACATATTTCTGGTTCAACACGCTCAACGCCTTCCTGTTCAATCAAGGGCTGATGACCCTCACTCTGCTTGATGTCATCATGATCACTGGTTTAGATGTCACCTCTTCAGCCAATCCGATGACAAAGAATTCCAAGAACCAGTTTGAATTTAAAACAAAAACCATAGGTAGCTGGTCTGGCTACATAGCTGCATACATGGGCAAAGTATCTGTCACCCCCCGAGAGCACACAGCCTTTCTGTCAATGTATCATTCTTGCATTCATATTCTCCCGCCAATTGACTGAAGTACGATATTTATCCTCTTAGCTAATTTGCTTGTAAATTAGTCGTGTAATTCCGCGAAAGTGAATTAATCTCGAAATCGGTTTCACTAGCCGATTTTGGTCTATCGATTTTGGCGACTCTATTGTTTACACCACAAATCACTGGGTGATTTTGCGTTGGCCACGAAAAAGCGTCAACACCATCAATGTATCAGTCTTGCATTCATATTCTCCCGCCAAATGACTGATCACCAACAAGGAATCACCCATAATTTCGATAGCATCGGCTTCAACTTCCATAAGCAATTGCAACCCCTTGAGAACCACTTCATATTCAGACTGATTGTTAGTTGCATAGGGCTTAATAGTATAGCCAAACTCGAAACTTGTCCCCTGAGGGGAAATTATAACCAAGCCGATACCACAACCATGAGTGCACAGTGATCCATCAAAAAATAAAGTCCAAGGCACAATGTCAACTGAGCCGATGGAGTCATCACGATGATCCACAATAAAATCGGCTATAGCCTGCCCCTTAATCGCCTTTGGTGACTTATACCGAAGATCAAATTCCGTTAAAGCAAATATCCACTTTCCAACCCTTCCTTTCAAAATAGGAGCCAATAGCATGTACTTAACCACATCGGCTTTACATATCACAGTGCATTCATTGGACAATAGATAATGCCTTAACTTTGTGCAAGAGAAATATAAGCACAAACACAACTTTTCCACAGGAGAATACCTTGTCTCTGCATCCAAGAGCCTGCGGCTCAAATAAAACACACCTCCCTCTTTCCCCTCAAGCTCCTAAATCAAAACTGAGCCGATTGACTTCTCACCGGCCAAGAGATATAATCTGAAAGGAATCCCCTTCTGTGGAGGGATTAAAACTGGAGGAGAACTAAGATATGCTTTAATATTATCCAAAGCCTTCTGCTGTTCTGCCCCCCAGGTGAATTCTTGATCGGTTTCCAATCTCAGCAATGGTATAAAAGGCTCTAATTTTCTAGATAAATTAGAGATAAACCTTATAACAAAATTTATCTTACCGATCAACTCCTGCAACTTCTTCTTGTGCTCCGGAGGTTGAATCTTCTTGATTGCATTAATACTCCTTTGAGTTACCTCAATCCCTCTCTCATGAACAAGAAATCCCAAAAACTGACCAGCCGATACGCCAAAAGCGCACTTTGTCGAATTCATCTTCAGGCCATATTTTATAGTCCTCTCAAAAACTTTCCTCAAATCGGCTATGTGGTTCTCTATTTCCTTCGATTTAACGACCACATCATCAATATAAACTTCAACCAACCAGCCGATCAGATCGTGAAATATGTAGTTCATAGCCCTCTTATATGTAGCTCCAGCGCTCTTTAAGCCAAAGGTCATCACAACCCACTCAAACAAGCTGATTGCACCAGGACACCTGAAAGCTGTCTTATGAATGTCTTCTTCTGCCATAAAGATATGATTGTAACCTGCATTACCATCCATAAAACTTAATATCTTATGCCCTGAAGCAGCATCAACCAATTGATCGGCGACCGGCATTAGGTACTCATCCTTTCGGGTAGCTTTGTTTAGATCCTGAAAATCAATGCACACTCTCACCTTGCCATTTTTCTTAATAGCTGGAACTATATTGGAAACCCACTCAGCATATCGGTTTGGTCGGATGAAACCGGCATCATATAAACGTGTAACCTCAGCCTTGACAACATCGAGCATATCGACTTTGCATCTCCTTGGCGACTGCTGGTATGGTCTAATCCCGATGGTTGATTTCTTACTCTACTTCTTGAAAGCGTTCTCTATTCCTTATTCTCTGAACCCTTCTCTTCTGATTTTTTGTGAAAATACCAGAAGGACACCATTGAGTCTTCCTGCCCTCATATCCATCCTGGTAGCAATATTGATTAACTGGACCCAATCTCTAACGAACAGACATCCTCTCCTGATTCAGCCGATTGCCTCTATTGTAAGGTCGGCTTAAATTCCCTGCGTTATTACTGCACCCAGGGCAATCATCGATGGATGGCAACCTCATCTCCTCATTCCAGCAAAATCTAAGGAACCCGTAGTACCAATGAGGATCAAATCCACCATCATCTTCTTCGCAATACCTCTCCTGCTGCTTGTCATACCTTCTTTGATATTTGTTGATAATCCTGGTTGAATTCAACTGAGAACCTCGAGTTTTCCTTTCATCGACTGATCTTCTAGCTGTATGCACCATATTAACAGGGAAAGGATTACCATCAACCTTCATAGGCTTCTTTGAATCATCAAACTTAATCTTCCCCCCTTCAATGGACACCTAGATCTGCTGTCTGAAAACTTTGCAATCATTAGTATTATGAGAACAAAAATTATGCCACTTGTAATACCTCCTCTTGCCTAGTTCCTCAGCCGATGGAACTACATGACCAGCAGGAAGTTGAATTTATTTTTCCCGAAGCAATAAATCGAAAATCTTATCAACCTTGGTGATATCAAAATCAAAATTTTCCTCTTTCCCAGAACTTCTCACCCATTGACATGGCACAACCTTCTTGCTCCTGACCCACTCGGCTGCTGCTACTTCGGATTCATCCTCTTTATCGGAACCATACATGTAAGTGTATACGTGGTTGATCTTTTTGAAATTTTTCTTCGCCACTGCAAACCTTTGTTCGTGTAGGGTTACCTTCTGTGCAAGATGAGATAAGCTTTCAAACTCCTGAGATGAAAGAAGAAGGAATGAGAAAATACTTGGAGGCTGTCTGGTCTATGGACAAAAGTTTCACCGGCATAACGGTCGAACACTTGCCCCGAGGCCAGAATGAAGAAGCTGATGCGTTAGCAAAATTGGCTACCTGCGGAGGACCGCATTCGCTAGGAGTCTTCTTCGAAGTCCTGTATACACCAAGTGTGCCAGAAGACAGCCAAGACATCATGGCAATTGACCAAGTTGAACTGGGCGAAGACCCAAATGACTGGCGAACGCCTTTCGTCAAACACCTCAAAGAGGGATGGCTGCCAAATGATGAAGCAATGGCGAAATAGTTGCATATGAGGGCTGTGAAGTACAAGTTAATCTCTTTGCTAATTTTCTTATAAATTAGTCGTGTGATTCCGCGAAAGTGAATTAATCTCGAAATCGGTTTCACTAGCCGATTTTGGTCTATCGATTTTTGCGACTCTATTTTTTACACCACAAATCGTTGGGTGATTTTGTGTTGGCCACGAAAAAGCGTCAACACCATCAATGTATCATTCTTGCATTCATATTCTCCCGCCAATTGACTGATCACCAACAAAGAATCACCCATAATTTCGATAGCATCGGCTTCAACTCCTTAAGCAATTGCAACCCCTTGAGAACCACTTCATATTCAGCCCGATTGTTAGTTGCATAGGGCTTAATAGTATAGGCAAACTCAAAACTTGTCCCCTGAGGGGAAATTATAACCAAGTCGATACCACAACCATGAGTGCACACTGATCCATCAAAAAATAAAGTCCAAGGCACAATGTCAACTGAGCCGATGGAGTCATCACGATGATCCACAATAAAATCGGCTATAGCCTGCCCCTTAATCGCCTTTGGTGACTCATACCGAAGATCAAATTCCGTTAAAGCAAATATCCACTTTCCAACCCTTCCTTTCAGAATCAGAGCCGATAGCATGTACTTAACCACATCGGCTTTACATATCACAGTGCATTCATTGGACAATAGATAATGCCTTAACTTTGTGCAAGAGAAATATAAGCACAAACACAACTTTTCCACAGGAGAATACCTTGTCTCTGCATCCAAGAGCCTGCGGCTCAAATAAAACACACCTCTCTCTTTCCTCTCAAGCTCCTGAATCAAAACTGAGCCAATTGACTTCTCACCGGCCAAGAGATATAATCTGAAAGGAATCCCCTTCTGTGGAGGGATTAAAACTGGAGGAGAACTAAGATATGCTTTAATATTATCCAAAGCCTTCTGCTGTTCTGCCCCCAGGTGAATTCTTGATCGGTTTCCAATCTCAGCAATGGTATAAAAGGCTCTAATTTTCTAGATAAATTAGAGATAAACCTTATAACAAAATTTATCTTACCGATCAACTCCTGCAACTTCTTCTTGTCCTCCGGAGGTTGAATCTTCTTGATTGCATTAATACTCCTTTGAGTTACCTCAATCCCTCTCTCATGAACAAGAAATCCCAAAAACTGACCCGCCGATACGCCAAAAGCGCACTTTGTCGAATTCATCTTCAGGCCATATTTTCTAGTCCTCTCAAAAACTTTCCTCAAATCGGCTATGTGGTTCTCTATTTCCTTCGATTTAACAACCACATCATCAATATAAACTTCAACCAACCAGCCGATCAGATCGTGAAATATGTAGTTCATAGCCCTCTTATATGTAGCTCCAGCGCTCTTTAAGCCAAAGGTCATCACAATCCACTCAAACAAGTCGATTGCACCAGGACACCTGAAAGCTGTCTTATGAATGTCTTCTTCTGCCATAAAGATATGATTGTAACCTACATTGCCATCCATGAAACTTAATATCTTATGCCCTGAAGCAGCATCAACCAATTGATCGGCGACCGGCATTGGGTACTCGTCCTTTCGGGTAGCTTTGTTTAGATCCCGAAAATCAATGCACACTCTCACCTTGCCATTTTTCTTAATAACTGGAATTATATTGGAAACCCACTCAGCATATCGGCATGGTCAGTATTTCGCCAAGGCATAAATTGGCCAACCGTACTCAAAGTATGTGTTGAGCAAATCACAAAATGCGAAAGCTGTCAGCGACATGGCCGAAGGCAAACTGCACCATAGTATGACCTACAGCCAATCGCGCCAATCTGGCCATTCGCGAGATGGGGCTTAGACATCATTGGTCCATTCTCAGTGGCGCGAAATCGTTTGCCGATTCGGGGTGCCGAAGGAGTTCATCACTGACAATGGCAAGGAGTTTGACTCTGAAAAATTCAAAGAAATGTGCGAGGGACTAAAATTTGCAAATCAAGTTCACCTCGGTCGCGCACCCACAGTCGAATGGGGCAGCCGAGCGAGCAAATGGAAAAATCCTCGAGGCACTAAAGAAGAGACTTGAGGGGGCGGCAAAGGGTAAATGGCCAGACGAGATGTTATCCATTCTTTGGGCCCTTCAAATGACCCCCACAAGGCCAACTAAGTTCATCCCTTTCATGCTCCTTTACAGAGATGAGGCGATGACGCCGGCAGAACTAGGGGCTAACTCACCAAGGGTGATGTTTTCCGGCGGCGAAAATGGACGTGAAGTGTCACTCGAACTCTTGGAAGGAGTGAGGGTCGAAGCACTAGAACACATGCGCAAGTATGCGGAAGGCACTTCGGCAACCTATAACAGGAAGGTTTGACCGACAAAGCTCAGCCCGGCCATCTCGTACTAAGGAAGAAGGCAAAACCTGTGGTGGTCGAGAAACTAGAATCTAAGTTGGATGGACCATATTTGATCAAACACAGATCTTGAACAGGTTCTTTTCGGCTGGCAACATTGGAGGGCGAAGAATTCGACCATTCCTGGAACGCTGCTTCCCTTAGACGATTCTAAGTATAATATGAGTGGAACCCAATTTGCGAATTGTAAATATGTATATATTATGTAAGCCGTTCGGCACAAAAAGCAAAAAAAGAGAGGAAAATGAAAAAAGAAAAAAAAACTGGACGTAGGGTTATTATCCACCATGGAGGCCCGAACCAGTATCTGTGTCTTCCATTTTTCTTTTTGTGAATGATGTCTTCGTGGAAAAACCCCAAAGCAAATGCCTGATCAACGAATGCACCAGGGGGGCGAAACGAATCGGTCGAAGCATAGCTCACCGAACGTCGAAACCACGACAGCTCGAATTTTGAAAATGCAAGTCAAAACACTGTTGTACTCGGCATACGCAAAGGCCACGATGCTTGGTAGCACGCCTGCCACGAGCCGAAAATGGAAGAGCAGAGCTGAGAAATAAACATATATTTTCGCCATAGTACGCAGAGGGGCCAACACGTTTCGACCTAACGAAAGCACGACAGTGACTATGCAAACGATATCAAGTAAGCGAAATTACAAATCTGTTGTATTTACGTGAGAAAAACCTCACAAGAAAATTATATCATCATTTACATATTTGCCCTCGCTTGCATTACAAGCCGGCGAACTAGGTTCGTCGTCACTACTGACATTGTACACAACCCTTAAAGGGGACGGCGGCCAAACACAAACTAAACTATAACGGCGACGGGCGATAGTCTCTTGGCGAACCGACCTCTTAAAGTTTCGCCAAAAATTTGTGCTATCTTCGCGGCGCGCCACACGATAACGGTTATAGTCCTCTAAAGTTTGACCTAGGTGTGCGCGCATCCATCCGGCAACCTTTATAACCTTGTAGTTGTTGCCGTTTATTAACATTTCGCGGTAATCAGGCCAAAAAAGGACAGGCAAGCCCTTCATCGCCACGAACTTCTCGTTTTTATTTCGCCAATACCCGGAGGGAGGCCGAACGCATACCTTTCAGCCACAACCCTGCTACAAGGCACAAAGGAACAGTGCAAAAAGGAGACATGCTAGCGAAACATTAACTCTTATATATATATATATATATATACACATATGTATATATGTACTGTCACATACCACGACTTTGGGTGTATGGAAAACATGGAAATGGTGGAAGAAGTAAAATAAATAAAACTTTTATGCTTGCTTGTTTGTGCATTTTGTGGTGTATGCATATGCATTATAGGATCATATTCATACTTAACTAAAACCAATGGATCAAAGAAAAATTCTTGGAACAACTCAAAAATCTGGGAAGAATTTGTGGTAACTTCTTGCTGACTTTAGAAACCAAATGTGAATTTTAATTTAACTTATCAACTCATTAGATGAACCAAACAACTCTCTAAACACTTAAGCACAGGATTTTGACAGGTTCTCTGGAGCACTCTTTGACACTCTGCCAAAATTCGATCTTGAACTCCTAGGCTGTAAGACTTGATCCAAACTGTAGTTCAAACCTTGCTTTACAACTTTGCCATTGGTCACTAGCTCTAACTCTGCCTGAAACTAATTTTAATCTGAACCCAAAGCCAAAACCTAGATCTCCTCTCCTTCTCTCTCACTAGTCGCTGCCATGTGGGCCAGGGCTGCATGGTGGGACCCTATTGTCAGACTCATATTGCTCTCCACACGGGCCACTGCCAGAACACGCGCGCCACGCGCGGGAGCACGCGTCGAGCACGGGAGAGGGCGAGCTCCTCCTCTCCATTTCCGCCGGTGACCGTACGTAAGCCGACCGTCCGACCAACTTTCTCTCCCTCTTGCCCTTGTCTCGTTTCGCGGAAGAACCGAGGTACCCCGCCTCGGATTCATCGGGAACGGAGGCGTCATCTCCGGCGCCGGCGAGAGAAGTCCTCGACTCCGTCGCAATCCGGTGAGCCCCATTTCCGTTCAATGCGCGTTCTGTAATCCCCTCTCAATGCCGTCTCTAATACCACCAAGAACACCTCATTTCGTGCAGCCAATTTCCGGGAACACGACCGCGTCAACTCGGAACACCGACGCGCTCTGGACGCCGCTGCTTCGCCTTTGCTCGTCGCCCGGCTTCCACAGTTCGTGACAAGCTGAGCCTCTTCACCACGAGCTTCATCAACCCCTGTAGATCAAGAATCCCGAAGGAGTCGACACGAGGTGGACCACGGTGGGAGATCGTCTTCTTCTTCCCCAACTCCGGCCGCCGACGCCATTCCTTTCCTTCTCCTTCTCTGGTGAGCTTCGGCGCAATATTTTTCGCCTAGAGCTACCTTGTGCTGATCTAAACCGAAGCATGCATCCTCTCTATGCAGTAGAAGCCTGGGGGTACACCGTCGACGATGACCGTAGCAGCCGCGCCGTCGCTGAACCAGTACACCGTCGCCAAGACTTTGCCGAGCCGCGTCCGCTGCTTGGTGAGCCTCCTAGTAGTCCCTAGAGTCCTTACCATACGCATGCACGATTAGATCGAGACTAAAAACCCACATGCATGTGCAAGCCGAGCTTAGCCACCGCTTCTAACACCCTAATAGCCGCAATAGAGCACCAAAGCTTGCAAGAAAGACACCAATAGGTTCGCACAGTTGTTCTCTATACCTTTTGTTTTGGGACCTTGAGCTGAAGCGCCGCCAATCGCCGCCGGTGATGCTGTGAAGCTCTCGGCTGTGCTGCTGCTGTGCTCTGTCCAGAGCAAGGGCATGGCTTTTGAAATTTAAAGACTCCCAGGAATGTATTAGCAACTCGAGCAGTCACTTACATATAGGGTCGTGCACTAATCTCTAAATAACATAAAACTCAAGTCCTATTTTGAATAAAATCCTGGAACACGTGCTAGGGGTTGCGGGATCTATTTCCCGAGAACCAGGGGCTTTTGCGCAAAACGTTAGTCACTGACTGGTAGACCCGAGAGAGGAAAATGATTTAAGAAAATTGGAGAAAATGCAAAACTAATTTCCTATCAACTGAAAAATGACAGAACTTTAGAAATTTGTAGAAAATTCATCCTGACTCTAAAAATTGCAAAATAAATTTTTTTGGAATCATATTTTCATGCTCTGCATCATAAAAATGTTTAATTTAACAGAATCATAAAGATTCATGTCTTAATAATCCGAAATGCATTTAGGACCATAATTAACATGTAAACACTTTAAAAATCTGTAACTTTGAATGTAAACTGTTAGATTGAAGTTTCTTTCACTGAAAATCAAATTAACACAGAACACACCAATTTCATAAGAAGCATTCATTTTAGAGCATGTTGGATTTTTATGTATGTTTTAATTTTGATTTTTGCATATGTATGTTTAGACGATTCGCAGCCGAGTCTCGAGGAGGCCTACTTTGTAGCTGAGCAAGGAGTGGAAGAGCAAGGCAAGCCACCTCCCCTCTTTGATCACATTGAACCTATGTTTTGGAGGTTTTTGAAAAGTTTGCAAAATATGCATGTCTATTGTACACTAATCCATTAAAATCTTGTAAAATTTGTTAGAACAACTCCTCAACTTGCATTATCACCTAAACTCCACAAAAGACCTTAACCATTATTCCAAACCTTAGGTACAATTCATTGTGTCACGTTAAGAATGATGTTTGAAGTCACAATTCTATAGAAGTGCTTAGCCATGCTTAGTGATGAGTTTACTTACCATTTGGGCTCAATTACATATATAAAATGATTTATTTTGTGATCTGGATTAAAATGATAAAATGTGATATTTGTTAGATAAAATGTTAGAAAATGTGGATTTTAGGTTTGGGCCTCATGTGGTACACATATGGTGTTTAGTTGTGTGCCGATAGGGGGAGAGTGTGCCCAAACCGACCTAAGGACTTCACTCAGCGTCAGTTCATTTCGTATATAGTACAACCACACGTGCTAGTATGGGATAGCCCAAGCTTAGTAAATTATTTATGGTTTAGCCTTACATTCTGGTAGGCTGGTGTGTATGAGTTCGGATAACTCAGAGGAACTTCCTATTTACCCCCGACGTGGTAGTATAGGTGACTAAGTCTATCCAATACAACGGTATTGTGCCACATGGGTGGGTTCCCGTTGTGTCCGTCACTACGGCGTTAAGTTTAAGGCGTGGGCCCGCCACTTAACGGTTCTAGGTCATATATCGAGTATGGCTTAGGATGGAGTAACACGTATCGTGCTGGTGTAAGGCTAAATCATGAATCTTGGAAGGGCTTTGTTGTGAGTAATAAATCAGGTACTTATGTATCGCGTGCCATGCTTTTGCATGATTATTATTTCGCATCATATGGGTAAGGTGTACATACTCTGCAGAGTTAAAACTAATCGATTAGCCGTGCTCACGGTCAAGAGCGGTGTGTGAATATGTCATGAGTATAGACCTGTGTTTTATTCTCCTAAAGCTGAATTTGAAATTCAAAATGTGATGTGATTTGTGGATTATATCCTTACTGCCATGGAAGGCAATAAGGGGCTATGTTATATGTGTTTAACATCTATTTTGATGCCCATTTGCTAAGTGTATACTTGCTGAAATTTAATTGAAAATAAATCTGAATTTGAAATGATCTTTGCAAACTAAAAATTTGCTTTATGCTAAAATTATCCCATGTTAGCTTTACTTTGAATATGCCATGCATGTAGAGTACTAGGCTTGCTTGGTGCTTGCCAGTACAATTTATTTGTACTGACTCTTGCTCGTATTGTTGTTTTGTTGCATGTTTAGAGTTGGTTGCAGGTGAGATCACTCCTGAGGAGGAGGATTTCGTTGGGGATGTTTCTTTCTTCCAGGATGGTTCTTACTAGGGTCTACCCTAGTCGGTTGCATGAAAGATCTTTTGGGTAGTAAATGCTTCCGTGAACCTAACTATTCGGTCAATCGGCCATATGTATCTAAGGTTATGTTGTATGAACCTAACTTAGAACTTAGAACTTAGAACTCCCTATGTTGAGATATCATGTGCTTGGATGAAAGTGTTTAGTGTATTCCTTTTGTTAGGGACATATTAAACATGAGTATGAGTTAAAGATATTTGAGATGTTGTAGATCTTTAGCCATTTTTGTCAAGTCTCCTGAATGTGTAACACATCTGGTCGCCGCCCTCGAGTGGTTTGACAGGTACATCTTAGGCTGAAGTTGACAGGCAGGCTAAGGACCCAGCAATGTCTCACATATCTTTCTCTCGAAGCGTCGAATGTCTTAATATGTTTGATGGAAGAATTGTGTTTAGCTGTTCTTCCTTCAAATATACTAAGGGGTTCGGAGTGCTTCCGACATGTACATATATATGTATACATATATATGTATATATATATATATGTATATATATGTGTGTGTATATATATGTGTATATATATGTATATATGTGTACATATGTATATATATATATATGTACGTATATATGTATATATATATGTATATGTATATGTATATGTATATGTATATGTGTATACACACACATACATACACACATACATATGTATATGTATATGTATATGTGTGTATACACACATACATATACACGCGAGCAAGCTAAGACCACTAAAGTCTTAAAAAAAACGCGAGGGCGAAGGGCCTCACACCTCAGGGTGGTCTTGGGCTTCGTTGCCTTCGCCCTCGTGGCCAGCAGCCGCCACCGATGACTCGGGATCTTCGCCAGCGTCGGCGGCAGCGGCGGCTTCGGCTTCCGCTATCCTCTCCAGGTGCTCGCGGAGCCGGGTCTTCACGCCATCCTTGCCACCACTCTGCCAAAAGCCCTTCCGAAAGGCCTTAATGGCTAACGCGGCGGACTGATCATTCTCAGGCCAATCTTTCTTCACGATTTGAGGAAAATCCTCAACATGGTCACAACCATGTTCCTGAAGGAGGCTGAGCACGAAACCTGCAACAACTCGCGCGCAGAAATCGCCGTACGCGCCAGCCACTTCGACAACCGAGCCGGCCACATCTTACATCCACTCAGAAAAATCGAACACCATTCCATCATCCCCTAGAGCACCCTCCGCACATGCCCCGAGGATATAGAGAGCCAGCCGAAGAGTGTAGCAGGCTTGCTTGGCGGACTCCGTCGCTGGCGCCAGAGCTTCGGCAGCAGCTTCCTCAGCCGCAGCAAGTTGGCGTTCCCGTTTGGCGGCCCAAGCGACTTGATCTTTCCCTCAGCCACAGCAAGTTGGCGTTCCCGTTTGGCGGCCCACTTGTTTGCCACTTCCAGGTCGGTGCGGAGAGATTTGTTTTCCCCAATTAGAGACTTGTTCTCCGCATTTGCCTTCTTCAGGGCGTCCGCCACGACGCGGCGTTTGTCCTCCTTGTGGCGGAGGTCCTCTTCGGCCTTCCGATGGCGGAGCCGATAACGGTCCAGCCTCTCCAAGGCGGATCGTTTCGCGCTCAGGTGCGCCGCGAGACCCTGGATAAAGAAAGCCGAATACATTTTAGTACAACAAAGACGAAAGGCACAAAAAGTGATGCGAGCGAAAGAAAAGATTCATACCCGCACGAACAGGCTCTCCGCAGCCGCGCAACTCTCACTGAACTCATTGAGTTCGGTAAAGAGACCGAGACCGTTAGACGGCGCGACAATCTGACACACCGCATCCACGAAAGGGGCGATCTCCGGCCGAGAGGTGAAATCCTTAGAAACAAAGTGCGGGACGGTCAGTGTCATATCAGACACTTGCATCTCCACTGCCGGGGCCTTCCATTCCCGATGAGGACTGGCCGAAGGGACCGCCTGTTGACGGTCGTTATCGATCAGTTTTGACCGTCAATATTACCAAAATAGAGGAGAACTAGTTATGCTTGCAATGCATAAATATGTTAGAATAATAATATTCCACTAGTATTTGGTTCACTAACCTTTTGCAGAGAATAACCATAAAGTGGAGGAGAAATGACATCCAATCAGACAATAAATCAATCAGACGATGCCGATGGTGGGTTCGGCCGAACACTCCTCAGCGCCATCCGATCCAGGGCTTCGCCTAGACGATGTGGATTAGCACCCAATGACGGTTGGAAGTTATTTCCGACCATTCCAACCATCACAACCGTCGTTGGGAGGCTAGAAAAGGAGTTGCCATTCTCACTTCACTCACACACCTCTAGCAAGAGCTCTCTCATATTCTCTCAAGTTAGTTTAGTAGTATCAAACTAGTGGAATAGGAATAGAGTATAAATCTGGAGTCCGAAAGCCTTCGGAAGAGTCTGGGTATGGCTCTAGTATCTTTCCTTTCCTCTTTTGTAAGCTTTGTAATATTATTAGAATACTCTTCTATATACATTTATGGTATTGAAATACTTTTCGAGTATATGAATGCCAACTTTACAATATGTTCATGTTATACTGAATATGCTCATGTTATACTGAATATGCTGCTAGCTTATCAGAGAGATGCTTTGGTGCCGGTATAATGTTTGCTTATGCAATTACTCTATGTCATGACGATGATATTAGAGTAGTATCTGGTAGTTTAGACGTGATGATGTGACCATCAAGTATATGCATACATCCAAGCACGAGAAATATAAAACATGGCCAAAGAATACATCGAGTGAACGGAGGATCTACAAGATATTAAAGTCTAATGAGTTTTGGAACCCAATTCGGCCTCCGGAGACAGTACTGACTTCAAACGGACCTAGCGCATTCATGCCAACTCCGATTTGGATGATCTTGGACTACATGGAAAGCTTATCTCGCTAGCTTTCAAACGCATCCAGTCTCATGTCCAAATTCATCTCGAGTCAACGGGAATCGCCAAAACAAGACAGTACTATTGCTGAAACCGAACTTGGGCTTTGGGCCTTGTAATAGGCTAGGCCTATCTCGGAAGTGTCTCCCTCCACCTCAACGAATTAGCACATAACCCTAGCTTTATTTTCCTCTATAAATAGCTTTGTACATCCTCAAAAACAATTGGGTTTTGTTTAGTTGAATTTTTCCAAGCGCCATTCACCTTGTCTCTAGTCCTTGCTCGATTAGTCGGCGACTATTGATTTAGATCCCTCAATAGTTGGTGTGTTGATTTGCCGGGTCGATTAGATCTACCACTTCAATCGCAACTATTTCTTTGTGCTTAATCACCTATTCGCAATATTTAGATTGCATCTTATCTTGTTCTTGCAGTGTTCTCTCGTTTGCATTGCAGGGATTATCAACTGCGCGTCCCAGTTGGTACGACATCATTTGTGGTGTAGCGATTGCACGGCGTCCTGGACTTGTTCTGGTTGATAGCCACATCGCAGACGTCGCACTCGATCAAAACGAGAGTTATCCCTCTCACCAAAAGATCGGGCCACGAGAGAGCGTCATCAGTTGGTATCAGAGCTTGCCTGGTGAGGATTTCAGTTGTATATATTTTTCCTACCCATCATCTATAAATTGCCATACCACTTTTCCCTTCACCGAACATTAGTTCTCAGCCTTGCAATTTTCATTCAATTTTGCTTTATTGAGTTTTAGTCCGCTGTCGTGTCGGAGTGCTGGTTCTAGCTATAGATTAGTCTTGGTCTGAATTTGCAAGTGTGTGTGTTGCACGTTGATCTAGGCCGTAGTTTTATTCTGCTTAGAAGTCACAGTTTGGCTGCCGCGAATATCAAGTCGCACTGTTGTTTGAGTAGCAGATCGGATTGAGAGAAAATATGGTTTGCTGATCGGGATTTTGCCATGAGATCCTGTTAGTTTGCATGTGTGTCAGATAATTAGATAATTAGGAAAGTCCGTTTGCATGTGTGTCAGATAATTAGGAAAGTCTGTTATCCCTTCCGTCGTCTGCTTGAGTAACAGAGACACCGAAACAATAACAAATTTGATTGGGTGAGCTTTCCTAGTTTGTTACGCATGCATGCATCATTTCCTTGTGTGAGATAAATTCCTTGATTTGCGGCGGCAGCTTCTATAGCGAGTTCCATCTTTTAATTCATACGTTCAGCCCTTGAGTTGTAATTTTTTTATCCAACTATTCACGTTTGATAGCTGTGATCTGTGAAAAAAAAAGAGAAAAGTAAAAAAAAAAAAAGGCAGAAAGGTGGGGAAAAAAAAGAGCCGCACCAAAAAAAATCAGAAAAAGAAAAAAAGACAAAAAAAATCAGAAAAAAAAGAGAAGAGAAAAAAATCAGAAAAAGAAAGTGTGGAGATTTGTTTTGTTGGAATCTTGGAGAGAGTTGCTTGTTATGTGGTAAAGTCGAGTTGTTTCTAGTCGAGTGTTGATCATTTGCTTGTTTGAGCTAGGAATGAGTCTAGGCTAGGCCAGCAATTTTGCCTATTACTTTGGACTATTATTCAATTTCGTAAATTTGTTTGATTTTTGCTATTCCTTGTGATATAGTTAAGCCTACCAAGATCCACATACTACTAACCTTTACTAACCTTTACAGGTCTGGCTTTGTAATCGCTCCACTCATCAAGCGTGTCATTGTGCCATGAACCAACCACGGTGATTGATCTATTTTTGCATTATTTGAGAACATTATAAGAACTTGGTATATGCTATAGTGCTGAGCGACTTGCAACCCCATAAGCAAAAGATTGTTGTTAACAAGAAGTTACATGCATATGTTTGTTTTTCTTGTTTGCTACTGACAATGACAGGAGTGTACAGAGAGAACGGGATTGAACAAATAAAACATTGGCTTTCACATCAAGAAGAGATACATGATGAGGTTTGTGAAAATAATATATCGTTGCCTTTATTTGTTGGTAAGTTCAATCCTACAGATTATATTGATTGGGAGTTAGTAGTGGATGAAGAACTTGAATATTATGAATGGTCTGAGGAACAAAAGATTAAGGCAGCCACAAGTTCTTTTACTTCTTTTGCACCTCTTTGTGGAGTGATATTTGTTTTGTTGGTAATAAACCTGGTTCTTGGAATGACTTAAAAACAATGATGAGAGCTAGATTTGTACCCGATTATTATATTCGTGACTTACAAAAGAAAATGCAAAATTTGAAAAACCGTGAGAGATTACCACCGGGAATTTAAAATGTGTATGTTGTGCAGTGGTATAGAGGAGTCTAGAGGAGATACAATTAAAAGATTTTTACATGGGCTTGGTTTCAAAATTCAGCATAGGCTTGAAAATAAAACACATAGCCATCTTTTTCAGTTACTTTTTCTTGCTCGCAATATTGAAAATCAGATTGAGAAAGAAACAAAAATGCCTATGATACATGAGAATATTCCTGTGCCTTCTATTGCATCTAACATCGTGCAGGAAGGTAAAAACAATTTTGAAGAAAGGAAGAATGAAGAACCTAAATTAGGTGAAGAGAGCGTTTTAGGTAATTTAATTGATGGTCAACTGGATCAAGGTGAGAAAGATTGTGATATGCTACAATTGTCCACTAATTATGCTATGTTAGAGCAACCTCTAGTGGAACAGATTTCTAATTTTCCTCTATCACAAGCTAAAAGTTCAGATTGTGTTGATATTGATAATGCTTGTAATGAGGAAGAGTTGTGCAATGCTTCACTTAAATACATGCCACAACTAGTGAAAGAACACGTTACTTCTATTTCTGAATATTTGGTTTCCACTCAAAATAAACGTGTCTTTGTTATTGCTGATGACCAAGAAGATCTGCAATTATTGTCTTCTTTGTGTACTTTGGGTTATATCGAATTTGATGTTCTTTGTGATCTAAATAACTTAGAGAAGAAAATTTATGATTTTCCATGTTATTCTTAGAACAATTATCATGTCATTGGTAAATATAATAATAGAGGATGTTATATCGTACATCGTGTTTATATATGTTTAGATATGAATCCTCCTTTAAATATGGAAAAATATGAGACACCAAATGAATTGTACAATGTTGATGCTATTGGAATAAATTCACCTAACGTTGTTTTAAATATCGATAACAATATTCAAGGCTCGCTATCATTTTAAGACATATTCATTCAGTAGGTTGAGTTGGTTTCCTCGTGATGTAAATTGGATTTATAAGGATTGCTTGTTTACTATCTTTTCAGTTGACCTTTCCTATGACGACAATTGCAATAAGAAACCGAGGACGGTTTCCAAACAAGAAGGGGATGATGATATGACCATCAAGTATATGCATACATCCAAACATGAGAAATATAAAACATAGCCAAAGAATACATCGAGTGAATGGAGGATCTACAAGATATTAAAGTCTAATGAGTTTTGGAATCCAATTCAGCCTCCGGAGACATCACTAACTTCAAACGGACCTAGCGCCTTCATGCCAACTCCGATTTGGGTGATCTTGGACTTCGTGGAAAGCTTATCTCACTAGCTTTCAAATGCATCCAGTCTCCTGTCCAAATTCATCTCGAGACAACGGGAATCGCCAAAATAAGACAGTGCTATTGCTGAAACCGAACTTGGGCTTTGGGCCTTGTAATAGGCTAGGCCTATCTCGGAAGTGTCTCCCTCCACCTCCACTAATTAGCACATAACCCTAGCTTTGTTTTTCTCTATAAATAGATTTGTACATCCTCAAAAACAATTGGGTTTTGTTTAGTTGAATTTTGCCAAGTGCCATTCACCTTGTCTCTAGTCCTCGCTCGATTAGTCGGTGACTATTGATTTAGAGCCCTCAATAGTTGGTGTAGTGATTTCCCGGGTCGATTGGATCTACCACTTCAATTGCAACTATTCCTTTGTGCTTAATCACCTATTCGCAATATTTAGATTGCATCTTATCTTGTTCTTGCAGTGTTCTCTCCTTTGCATTGCAGGGATCATCAACCGTGCATCACGGTTGTTACGACATCGTTTGTGGTGTAGCGATTGCATGGCGTCCTAGACTTGTTCTGGTTGGTAGCCCCGTCGCAAACATCGCACTTCGATCAAAGCGAGAGTTATCCTCCTCACCAGAAGATTGGACCACGAGAGAGAGCGTCATCTCGTGGTGTCTAGATTACGGGATATCATTATTTGGGGTTATATGCTGCGGATGAGAGGTGGGCCGCTGATGGTGATAGCTTAGTACGGGTATTCCTCCACGCGTGTATATAATCCTAAGTTAATTCCCTGGGGAGGGTATTCCTCCGTATTTAGCCCTGGTTGTATGGTCATGACGGGCTGTCGTAAGGAACTCGGCAATTAGGGGTGGCTTCTTGAAGTACCAGGAGGGTATCGGATAGAGAGTATTAGCTAGTATATCAGTTAACTAGAATGTATGTATACTATGTATACTAGAAGTATAGGAATAGATTTTCTTTCTCTTTTCTTTCCACTTAGCTTAGATAATTTAGTATGAGAATGAGTAGCTTAATGTTTGTGTGTCACTCTACCCTTGGATTATCTTAACCCCTGCTTAGGATATGATTATTACAAGTAATATATAAATTATTAGTCAAGTTCTCTCTACATGATCTTCCCACGGGATAAAATAAATACGGTACCCTTAGAATACTCTCGGGTGAAATGCTACAATGGTATATCCGTGCGCTTGCGGATGAACTCTGTAACCATAATATACCAGGAGTATTTCTGCGCCATTGCTGGGAATTATATTTCTAGTAATGTCATTAAGAAATACCAACACCGCCTCAACCCTTTCGGTCCTAGAGGTTTGTGCCTCCACCGACTCGATTCTCCTGGCGGGGGCCACGGCTTGTGCCGAAGCACTTCCCTCTGTCGGCGCTTCGGCATCGCTGGCAGGCGGTGGCGAAAGGTGCCTCCTTCGGGGCGCAATGCACCGTGGCGCAGGCGAAGTGGGTGTACCATCAGAAGAACCTTCGCTGTCGGTAAAGCCACCGCGATTTGCACCACCCCTCCATTCTTCTTTCTAGTGATCGCCTTTTGTTTCGCCACGAAGCTGGAAATCGCCAAAAGCGTGTTCGCGCCAGCAACATCTTGCGCATGTACGAGCGAAACATGAGAGCTCACTCCAGCTTTCACCCAAATTGGGCTGGGGGTATAGCCGTGCGACCCACCGTCTTCATCGGACGCGGCCTCTTTTTCGTCGTTGTCCTCATCGTCCGCGTCGGTGTCGGCCGCGTCCTTGGTAGAGCGACGGGTTCGCCCCTGGCCACCCTTTGCAATGGGCCGCTTGCGCTTCTTCGTCGTCGGTGACCTTGGAGGTGATCGATCGGCTAGCCAACTCGCCGACATAATCTTGGTTCACCCTCCCGTCGGCTTGATGTTGGAGCAAGCGGCCGAATTCGGCGGTGGTTAGACTTCCGACCATCTTCGTCGCCTCCGCCTCAGCATGTTCCAATATCCGGACTGGACAAAAAGGGAGTAAGTCGAAACATATCTACACACCCAGAAAAACGGTGTGGGAAGGTAAAAGAACTCACGTTCGGCGCCAGGGGGAAGAACGAGGTGGGGGAAGCCCAAGAACCTCTTTGTCCTCACTAACAGAGATCCGAAGTAGGCAAAACTCTTCACAAAGGTCGTGGGTACTTAGCCGTCGTGCAACCTTGCAAAGAAGAATGAGCCGAGACTCGAGTGTGCCATCGACCTCCATGTTCGGCTTAGCGATGATAGAGACAACAAGACGCCGAAACCTAAGCCAGTTCAACTTACCGTCCTCGATGGAGTAAGGATTGTCGATGTAGAACCACTTCTGCAACCAGTTGCGGTCCCACTTCGCCATCGACGCAGGCACTGGCCATGCATCCGAGCGCTCCGGCCGAAGCATGAAGTTGACGCAGCCGAAAACCGTTTTCTTTGGCCAAGCCGGTGTGTTCAAGTCCTTGGTTGTGGCACACGTCGTAAACAAGACAGCGAACAATTCGGCGGTAGGGTCGAAACCACACGTACAGCACATCCATGCGAAGACGGCCAGCTTCGAGAACACTGACGGACTGAGCTGGGGACGCTTTGTCTCGTACATCTCCAGTACAGAGGGGAGGAAATCATCACACGGAAGGCGAAGTCCAGCAGTGAGGAAGGCGGCGAAAGTAGCCGTTCGCCTGTCGCCGGGCGAAGGGACAATGGCTTCGCCCCCACAAGTCGCCTGGCCCTCTACAAGAGCGCCAGAGAGGACGAATTCGGCCAAGTTAGACTCCTTGACAAGGGACTTGCCAAGGTAGCATGACCACCCTTCACCGAGGTTGCAGGGGTCTTCGCCGGTTGACTCGGCCTTAGTGGGTTTGCGAGGGGCCATTGAATCCGTGGCGAAAGAAGAGCCTAAGGGCGAAAGGGAGCGAGAAAGTCGAGGAAGCAAGCACAGGAGCGTAGCGGTGGCAAAAAGCTAGAACGCAAGCAAAGGCAAGGTGCACGGAGCACAACTGCAGTGAAAGTGAAAAGCGGGGGGGGGGGGGGAGCGGTAACCCGGGGGGATTATATAACCCCATCGCGCGACAGTTCAACTACCAGCCAATCAGGACCCGACATGTGTCCGGGGGTAGACGAAACGGTAAATTCCCACCGGGCCAAGGCCAAACAGTAAAAGGCCGAACGCAAGAACAGCAAGGCCCATGGAGCCCATTACTATTCAGAGTAGTTTAAAGAGCAGCCTAGCCCCTTCGCCACTAATTGGTGAACGCAGGAAGAAATTTTTTCCTCAAGGATTTTTTTGTTAACACGAGAACAAGTTATTTGCTTTGCAGGCGCATAACATAGGTTTCGGCAGGACCATCGGCCGAAAGGGGCGCCTCGTGGTATACCATACGTTTTGCACAGTCTCGGCCGAAGCTCCCTACTCACCCTTGCCTGTGAGGGGCTTGTTGGAGGTACACCACGGGGACATTCGGTCGGACCTACCGAAACCCAGAACTTAGGCGACAGGCTTAGACCGGAGGCAAACGGCGAAGGTCGAGAAGGCAACCATATGGGCGAAGGCCACATGGCGAAAGCCATGGCTCGGAAAATGCTGACTTCGCCAAGCGAAGACCTCGTCAAAGCACCGCACAGGCGAAGATGGTGAGGCGAAAGCCTTAGCACGAAGGCACGGGTTTCGCCAAGTACCGAACCTCGCTGTCAGGAGGCCCAGCAGGCCGCTACGCCTTCGGGGAATTTCGACAAATAGATGGGCCAAGCCATTTAAGCCCAATAGGGGCCCATACATGTAAAAGACATTGTGTGCCCCCAATAATGTCCCTATCATAAGGGTAACCATGTAAATTCCCATGTAAAACCTAAACCCTAAAGGGGGAGCCTGTAATAGGATTATAAATAGTCCCCTAAGGCCATGAAATAGGGGATCCAAAAAATTTTACTAAGTAATGCAATTGTCTTTCTTTTCCAACCACTGTTGAGATAACCACGCCTTTCGACGTGACGCAGTTGTCCATTCGACAACAATAATCATAGCTAATTCTCTATTATTTTAGTTATATTTATGGTCGAAATTTGTCTATAACAACCGTCAACAATTATCTACCCCTGCCAAATCATGAAAAAGAGAGTTTAGGTATTCATCTACTTTCAAGAGGAAGGAGGAAGGAAAACTGATTTGCAGTAGTACCAAGGGAGGCAGAGGGGAGCAAGCTGCGAGACAAGGTGGAGTGTACCGTGCGCGATGAGCCGCCACCACCGAGAAGCGATCAACGGTGAACTGCGACCTGCCCATAGGGCGACGAGATGACAGTGGGCTCGCTTTCCGTTCCCTGATTCCTAATTTGCCGAGCTAATTTGCGGGATTAACGAGAGGATGGTAGTGGACGTTCGACGCCTCAAGTCCTCAACGCCCGCGTGGATTCGATGCAAGGAACAAAAACTAGGAGAGTGGGGTCCTCTTATCTGTTGAACTGGGGGCCCATATGTCATACAATTAGTGATATACCTGCCAGTATTTTATGAGTGGGGTCTAGGGCCCCCACACCTTGTATGGTAAATCCGTCCCTGCTGATGTATTCAGTACACAGTATAAGGGTAAAAATACTAATAGTATTATTAATCTGTATCACAAAATGGTCGTATGAATGAAAAAATTACAGGCTCAATCACACACAAGTGATAAAAAATAGTCACAGGTGAATCAAACTAGAAAAGAAAAAATGACTTAGCCAAAAATCCATCATGAAACTAGGATCCAGATGGCTTTGCTGGATCTTGCTATAAGGATGGAGAGGCTGGTCCATGTCTTGTGACAGGTAGTGAAGAGGGCAACCGGATGGCAAGCGGTAGTCGACGATGGAATCATGGAAGGGTGTAGCGGCATGGTATAGAGATGGGCTCAATGTTGTGCAGTAGCAGACATCCATCATCTAGCAAGCACAAAAAAAATACAAAAACATTCTCGTTCATGTCATAGATATGACGAGTAAAAGAAAAATAGCAAACAACCTCCATCACCGGCGGACTCCACCCTATCCTCTGCAGCCAGCCACATAGAGCACGATGTGCAAATATAGGACCTTTGCAGCCCATCAATTCAGATCAAGTAATATTGGAAGTAATATTGGAATTGCACGTTAATTTGATTTGCAAAAAGAAATTGGGGCTTCATGCATGACGGTAAAGGAGAGTATGCATATGCAAATTGAAGTATCATTTCCTTACTTGCTTGTTCTGCCAAAGTTGCCGATGTGGAGTAGTTGCCGGTTGTTGCTCTAGGCCCAGGTGAACACCTCCTTACTGGTTAAGTTATTGCCCGACGTCCGGCAGCAAGGCCCGAAGCAGCGCCTTTGCCTCAACCGCCACCGGCCACCGTCATCAACCGCTAAAGTGCCGTCGTCCTTCTCCATGGTGCGTCACCGATTTATGGGCTGGGATGGTGGATTGATTCAGATCTGGAAAAAAAAAAAGGAAAAATGAAGTGGGGGCGAGAGTGGTTGGTTGCGTATGGGAAAAATAGAATATATAACGGAATTATGGAAGTTATTTTTATCGAAGTAAATCATTTACTCCGATAATAGTGGGAGCAGAATGACGGGACGTGGGGTGGGATCGGAAGTAGGGAAGTTGGTTTTATTATCGAAGTAAATCGTTTACTCCGATAACGATGGGAGCAGGATGACGGGACGTGGGGTGAGGTGGGCCTGGACTAATACATGTTTGGCGCTCAGAATACTAAGGAACGCGCTACGCTCCTAATAGTAATGTTTTTCTTTAAAAAACAATTATTTCACCTTCAGAATTATGCGCTTTTTAAGAAGCAAGGGGGAATATAGTTACGTAGAAAAATCTGTCGGTCAACTCATGTAATGAAATATAGAGGATATCAATATATATATAAATTCAAAAGTGTATAGGAGATAAGACAAAACTCAAGGCCATGAAAAGAATGAACTAAAAATCAAGACACATAAGGGATTTTCTTTACAACAATCACGTTCGAATGCCCCCGAGAAAAAAGTCACGTTCATATGCTGCTCCAATCTTTCTGTTAGACCCTTATGTCCTTGATATCAATCCAAGAAAATTTCAGGGTGCTCCTTTCATTTTGTTTACTGGTACTTGCGACGCATGGAAATTTCTTATATGTTAGCAAGTTGTTGGTTGGTAGTTCTGGAGAAAAAAATGGGTGGTAGTAGTGGGGCTACAGTACCAACTATAAAGGAGTATCTAGAAGTGGCTACCAATAGTTTCCAAGCTTACTTAACAACACTAATCTGCCGTAAAGTGCCTTTCCATACAGTGTTATATACTGCCCCTCGTCGGCAAGCTAATCAGAAGCCGCCAATAGCTTTGCTTGAGTATTTTTTTACGAATAATATATACTGTTGTTTTGTCGGGTTCAGACTGAAGCTGGGATTGCTTACAGCTAATTGGTCACATCGTCGACATATCTTATTTGTGCTTAGACACCATGTGGATATATTTGAGAAATAGTGTACCATCTTAGCTTTGAAAGGAATGCTACTTGTGTCCCTATCACCAAAGAGGAATGAATTTTATATATTTATATGCTCAATTAAACTGCCCCACAGGAATGTGAGTTTAGAATTAGTATATATACACCAAGAAGTTTGGTTGTCTTAAATACCTCCACTGCAGGAAAATGTTTTGAATAATGATCGCGATTTCAAACCCAAATTTAACAAGGTAATGGATCTTAAATACCTCCTCCTTTCCTCCCCTTCTCACAATCAACTTTGATGTGGTGCGCTTCATCTCGTGTGTAACCACCATAAGATCACGTACTTCCTCTCAATCCAACCACTTAACAAATCTTTAATTATATGGGCATGACCCGTTATAAAGCACGGCCATATTATTATTAAGTGTTTGTCTGTAGTCGGATGTTGGGGTATATTATTATTAAGTTTTCCAAAATGTATTTAAAAAAATCATGTTGAATGAGATACATTTTGGAAAACATGGATTCTATTTTACTCTTGTACAAAATGGCAGTATATTCAATAATGTGGCAATTCAAAACATACCTGTACGTTGCCAATTGAGACAAAAAAGATTCAATATGCCTACTAGTTACAGCTTGGGCTCTAATTTTAAATTTTCGAATTTAATTTAGGGTTTTTTTTCACCGATTTCATGAGCATATGCCTTTAGCTTATATAAAAATGCCTCCAGCAAATGAAACGCGTCATTAAAATCAAGTTACTACCCTCGTTCATTAAGGATAACTAATGAAAGTGGTTATCTCTTCTAGTGTCGGATCGTATTCCTGGTTAATGAAAGGGGTGTTGAATCTAAAACACAACATGTTTTGGATGACTAAATTAATTAGGAAAAAAGTCCAAACACCCCCCCCCCCCCCCCTAAATTCTCATGGAAGTCCATCTAGCACCCCCAACTTTAAAACTGGATATCCAACCTCTGAACTTTGGCATACCATCCATATTACACCATAAGGTGGTTTTGAATTATGGTTTTGCATATTTTGAAAGCTTAAATGAACAATTTTGAATAACTAATATAACATATTTGCATATCATCAGTTATAAGTCATCAATTTATCCTGATATAGTGATATCATGCTATTATTATGTTGGTATTTGTTTGTAAGTGAGAGCTAGTAAGAAGTGGAAAGAATAATTTAAGTCAAAATTTTAATATATATGTCCAAACTGTATAACATATGATCAAACTCATCTAACTTATATACAAATTAGATAAAATCCACTATGTAAAACCACCTTAGGAGGTTATATAAACGGTATTGTAAAGTTTAGCGAGTTAAATGTTTGGTTTCAGAGTTGAGGGTGCTAAACGGACTTCCATCCAAAATTTAGAGGGTTATTTGGACTTTTTCCAATTAATTAACTACTACAAGTTCCCCCTTTTTCCTTCTGCTATTGTTAACGAATTTTCAAAAAATATAGATCTCATTTCAGATCTTTTGATGGTGCCATCTGTTTATTCATTTTAAAATATTTTCTTCAAAGCATACTAGACGAATTTGGAAGACACGTTTGTGCATTGCAACTAAGGCAATGAATAACTAGAAATTAATAACAAAATATGGTAAAGGTAGTGAATAATGATAAGGGACAAAAAAATAAATTAAATAATGTACATATTTATATCACCATCTATAACAATGCAAAATATATATTTTTAGCTGACGTAAACAAATATGGATTAAATTTGTAGTACGAATATGAAATGGTTTTTATGGAGTAATTGTTTTGCAGCTCAGTCTGTTACTCTGTCATGTGTATTTATGCAAATGTAGATCAGGTATTGTTTAAACAGTCACGGTTGCCTGAAGTTGAATTTTTCCAGCAAAATACACCAAAAATTATGTATGCATGCAGTTTTATGTACCAAACAAATAAGAACAGAAATAATTGGTTGCAGAAGTCATATTGAACCACAAGTGAATTGAATTAAGTTATATACAACCAACTGTTTCTTTTCTGACACTAAAATTAAGAGGGAGGTAGCTTGGGCCTGATAAATAATTAAGCTGTGCACAAAATAGGGCCCATTATCCTACCGATCGAGAAGAATCTATCAGTCCCAATTTCTTTCATGGAGAGAGAGAGAGAGAGAGAGAGAAGATGAACCTCTCTCTGCAATTGCAATACTAATTTCGATCTCTTTTTGACGTCATGTCCGCGCCGACCAATTTGGCAATCATTAGCACCATTAGCGTAATACAACACCCACGGCGCAATGTCCTCGCGTCTGATCGCCGATTAAAAACACAATAAAGTCACCACCTCATGGAAAACACATATAATAAAGCCAATAAATAAATATTTTGTGATCAAGGGAGTCAGTTAATTATAAATGTGCCCTGAAGAATAACATTAGGTGAACTGTCTAAGAGGGTGCTATGATCGACATATTCTTTGGTATCTTGTGGTTGATGTGGTGGTTAACAGGTTATCAGTACTAGCTAATTAATTAACAATTGTTAACTGCACCGGCCGTTGTTAATTAGGTCTAGCCTCTTTTGACCATTCAAACCGTCTTACTAGTGTCAATGTACGAGTATATAGTAGCAACTAATTAAACTTACATTTCTTCAACTGATTTTGTATATGTCGCCACTGTCCCTTTTCACAAGGAATACAATAAGAAAATGTTGTAGAATCTAACGAGATGTTGTTAGTGATGAGGTTGAATATAATATACATTATAAGAAGATGCAGTTAATTATAAGATAATGTGGGACTAATAATGGTTTTTCAGTCTCTTAAAGATTCCCGGGGATATAGGTTTGGAATGGAGCAGATGGGCCCATCAAATGATTACCAAGTTGAGATCGAATCTCGACTTTAGGCGCCTTCCTGAACAAATCCATTCAACAACCACAAATAAAACAACTATATAACGAAGTGACGGCTGATGTTGATCCAAGCTTACCGACGAAGCATATAAATGTTTTTTAGGCAAACCTAATTAATTTATTATAAGCGGGATAACAATTCACATCTGATCTATATAATGTTCTGCACATCTCAAAATACAAGCTTGATATACAGTGAGCATGATCCGTCCCAAGTTATGCGCTTGTTGCTATACCTTACCGTAAATAATAAACCCTGCAAAAATAATCTAATTATAGAAACACATAAATTTAAGAAATGTATTCAAAAAACAAGTAGGACTGAGACAAACTTTTATAATTAAAATTTAATAAATCCTTTACACATAACTATTTACGAGTGCTGAATCTGTAATATTGGAAACAACACTACACCAGATTCTCACACCTGTGACGGCATATATGTGACGGGCATGAGTGTTGGTCAGTGATGAGGGTCACCTTTGACGGGTCCTACGGGATGCCGTCATCGGTGAGCCATCATGCGGCGACTCGTCACAGGTAAGCAGTCACCTGAGACGGGCCAAAAATGGAACCCGTCAAAGGTGAGGTAAAGTCACCTATGACGGGCCAAATAAAAATATTTTTGACCCTTCATGGGTGACTGCTTACCTGTACATATGAGGTACACATGTGATGTGAGTACCCGTCAAAGATGATAAAAAAATTCGCTCTCATTAACCCCCCCTCTCCTCCCTGCTCATCACGATCTTATCCTCTTCTCTCTCTCCCCCTCAACCCTTCTTCTCTGAGCGGGCGCGCGGGCCGCAGGAGGAGGTGGCACCAGCAGGTGCACGCGGGCGAGCGGGTCGGAGGGAGAGGCGGCACCGGCGTGCGCGGGCCGGAGGGGGAGGCGGCACCGGCGGGGGCGCGGGTCGAAGGCGAAGGCGGCACCGGCGGCACCTCCCCCCACCTCCCGGCCGCCAACGCCATCGACACCTAACTCACCTCCGTCACCGACCACGCTAGCCGCCGGATCCGGCCTCCACGAGGCCGGGGGCGCGCAGATCTGTACACCAGGTACCGCCTCCTCCATCCCCACCCACCGTCCACCTCGGTGAGGTTTCTTCTTCTCGTTGTTTTTTTACTTAAATCTTCTTCTTGTTGTTGTTGTTGATTTGAGGTGTTTGGTTTGAGGATGTGGGCTCTAATGGTGGTTTCTTGCAGCAGAGGAGTGCCTCTTCGAGATCCTCCGTCGGCCAGTGTGCCCCTTCTATGAATGAGATGATATTATTGTATGATAAGTTCTTGCCATCCCCTTTTGTGAATGATTGCTATACGAGATCTATCAGTTTGAAGTTTTTGTGATAGTGATGAATGTGACTGTGATGAGATATATCAGTTTGAAGTTTTTGTGATGGTGACGACTGTGACTGCGATGAGCAAACCACCATGGCAGTGTGCTCCAATTTTCTTGCTAGGGTTTTCATACCTGTGACGGGCTGCAATCTATTTTTCTTTTTTTTTTTGGCTGGGTTATAGACATCACTGACGGCTCACAAACTAATGGGCTATTTGAGATAATAGTTACCTGTGACGGGTTCTATACATGGCCCGTCACAGGGGCTGGTCACCACTAACGGGTATTCACCCGTCAAAGGTGAGCAGAGTCATCACTGACCACTAATCTCTGACGAGGGGCCGAATCCATCAGAGGTGACGGTTTAGGCCCGTCACAGGTAGCGTGATCTGGCATAGTGTAAGTACTTAAGCACACAAGTCCCCTTTCAACTTGATTTTTATTAGGGCACGCACAACGGCAATTAATACTAGGCTTTTAGAGTTGTTAACAATGTATATTTGCTAATATGAGAGAGAGCGAAAAAGAGAGAAATATCGATGTTATGGTTAACATAGACTCTTAGTGTTTATAAAAGAAAACGTTGTTCCATGCCGATGGATCGGAGAAAAGAAAAAATATAATAAAAAATGTTTTAGTGCATTAATTTTTAGTCTTTTATCGTCTCAATTGTATTGTCATTAATCACCAAAATAAACTTAAGTGCATAGATTGATTTTCACTTAGAACATGTCCTTATCTCAATTATTTTCAGCACATCTAAAAAAAATTATGCATCAGCTTGCCTAATTCTTTTAAGATCTTTTATTATTACACTTTCCAGTTTAATACGATGTATAAGGAAAAATTTTAGGGATTAGCTAAAAAACTGTCGAGTGTTTTTTAAGGGGAAACTTTCAAATCTAGCTATAGTATATAATTTCACTACAACTATACTATAATAATAATAACTTGTATATATATTAAAATAATATATGCAACTTTATATCTAATTTATATAGAGATAACAATGTAGTATGTAGTTATAGTGTAGTTACACTATAGTTACAATGTAATTACAATGTAACTACAATGTAACTACAGTGTAACTGCAATGCAACAAGCATGTAACTAGAATGTAACTTAGATGTAACTTGAACAAATCTACCATAAACATGTGATGATGGGACTAGCTTGTGAAAAGAGGATTTAGATCCGATAGCAAAATATCTCAGCACAAATCTTAGCGTGAAATCAACGGCAAAAAAAAACGACAGTTTTTAGTCCTGAAAACTGTCACAGTTAGCTAGCAAAACCGAAAATTTTATTGTACTCTCCCAAACTATTATATTCTTCCATATCCTCATAAACTACTATTTTTTGCCTCAGTTGTACTTTAAGTTGAATTTTCTCTTTAGGATAAACTTTATCTTGAGATTTTTAATCATTTTTTTTTCACATGCTAGAAGGAGACTTATTTAAATCAAGGGGAGCGGGGGTTTCTAAAACAACACCAAGCTGCCATGACAACTTTAAAAAATATTGTTCTAATGTAGGATACTTGGTCATATAGGATCTATAAAATTTCAACTTAAAACATATCAAGGAGAAAAATATATGTCCCAGTTTAGGGGTACTTTTAAGTAGTGTTGGAGGTAAAATGAGATAAAAATATATATTTTAAAAACTCAAAACAATTTTTTTGTCTTTAAATAACTTTTGGTATCTCAAAACTTATAGCAAGTACTGTGGACATCTAATTACATATCCCTACATGACACATAGAATTAAATGGTGAGGTGAAGGGTAGCAGAGAGGAGTGGGAGAAATAGAGTCACCTCTCATGTAAGAGGCACGCTCTACACAAAATCAAAAACTGAAAATGAATAGAGTAGTTCTTGTGTATTAGATAATTAAATAACTATTGTGTATGCAATTGTATTGGGTACAAATGCATAATTAAAAAAAAACTATATTGTGAATTGGAGTTGTATATTATATGTAGCGGTAGTGTATTGTATATGTTACAGTAGATGATATGGATAAAATTTGAGGCAACAATTATCTCTACTATAAATAAAACTTCTTACTGAGGTAGCTCAGTGTTTCATTTGTCTCATGGTGCAATTCTAATAACACTAGGATCACTTCATCACCTGCATTAATTGGAAGTACAAGGACAGATAGGCATGATCGATGAACTACATCAATAACGATAATATAGAACACTCTCCATCTCTAACGTGTAATTAGCAGCTGCGCTCTACCTAGCTGCGACGTGCACACCAAGATCACCTAGCCACCCAACACCTAAAGTATGGGCACAAGCAACTGGCCGGATCCAACGAGATATCGATCCACTTTTCCTTATACCAACTACTACGTCGACGTTCAATATTCATCTCCTACGTCACGAAAAGGCGAAAACGTAACCCCACCATACATGCATGTAATAGCTATGGAGATCCCATTAGCGGCGCCTCAAACCGGTACGGACACGACTAATAGCTTTGAAACAAAACTAGCTAGAAACTACTTGGCCGGTGGCACTTTTGCTCCACTTTATTGACCTTGAAAAGCATGTTGCTTTCGTTGCTTTTCTTTGCATGATGTTAGTTCAGCGCACAAGGTAGCTATAGCTACTCGTATAGTTATCGTTTCTTACTTTCTTAATTTGCATGCATGAGATCAACATATAGTTATATTTTATGCTCTGTCCCCTGCATATGTGTAGGACACTTGATTACTTAAAGCTTAATTTGGTGGTTACATTAGTTAATTTCCAAAGTGAACGGGAAAAGGAAACGATTCTGATGCGTACTATAAGAGCGGCGGGAAAGATGATGAATTTGTATGTATATGTACCCACCAACTTTAGTACTTCTCATCCATCCGATAACAAACAAATCTAACTACTACAGGATATGAATCCGGATTAGTTACATTATGTATCATGTTTATTTTTTATATATAAGACTAATAATTCGTCGTGCATGAGTTATAGCCTGGCATCTATCTATGGTAAGAGATGCCTATATTTCTGAAGTGGTTAATTTATGTTGTTTGAGCTTTCTGACAAGGAATTCCAAGGATCCCATAAAACCCATTAATTAAACGAGATTTTAGAGTTGCTAGAATGTGTTGTTTATAGGGGATTGACTCAAGCTTGGGCCAAGGTTTCGACCAGGCCACCCTATTTGGCCCATATTACTATTACCTTGAGGGAAAATTAATTTCAACCCATTAATCCTTGGGCCCTGGTGTCCCAATCCATGCAGCAATTGAAGCAAAAAGTACACCGAAGGTCCCTCAACTTGTCATCGAGGTACAAAATCGTCCCTCAACCGCAAAACCAGATAACCGGCGTCCCTTAACTAATCAAAACCGGTTACAATAGATCCTTCGGTGGTTTTGACCACGGTTTTGTCCTACGTGGTGGCTGAATCAGTGTGGGACCCACGTGGGCCCCACATGTCAGGATGCCACGTCATCTCTCTCCTCCCTCTTCTCTTCCTCAGTTCCACCTATCTCTCTCCGATGCCGATACCAGCCGATAGCAATAGAGTTTAAGCAATCGGCTATATGTCCAATGTAGATGATGATATAAAGGCAATCGGTTGATGATGATGTAATAAAATAACAATATAATCCAGTATAAACCAATCGGCAAATAGTGATATGATAAATAAGCATCGATCCGAAGGTTAAAGCACACATCGGCTGGAGGTCCAATGTCATGAAATCCACAAGATTAGATTAAACAGTGAAACCTTTGTTGTCATCGGCTAAATCCAACTTATATGTATATGCAATCCTCATGAGCCGATGCAACGTCCAGATAACTCACCGGCTGAAACCCTTATTGGCAATCAAGAAGCAGGCTAGAGATTATGGTTCTAAGCACGACTTAGTAGATCAAACTTAACTGATGCAGCACTAAGTATGAAAAGAAACACAATATCTAGACAATCAAGCCGTTGATTGAGTTTTCAGGGTGGTAGATGTCTAAGCTAATCTAATCTAGCAACGCGATTTAGACGATACCGGCAGAAACCCTAAATAGAGCTAAATTAATATGCTAAGACTAGATTAACAGAGACATATGATAAATAGGTAGGCAAATATATCATCCAAACTAGAGCAATCCAAGAGGTCGAATGTACTGATACAGCCTTGAACGACGCCGACGTAAACGATACAATTGCCTAGGTCGGCGGAACATTGGACTTACCCCTTAGCCGGAGATCGAACACCGATACAGCCCCGTGTCAGGTGCCAAGTCCCACCGGACGATAAAATAAAGTAAAAAAGGTAAAAGGTGGCGATGCGCCGAATTGTACTGATCGTGAAGATAGATTACATAGACCCCGGGTGTACATATTTATACCCATGGGTTGATACAATTTGTGTTGACGAAAAAATCGAACACACCGCCCTGGGAGATCTGCTTAGCACCTGTGCAGGTCCAAATCTTGATGAGATGCGGGCGTGCCAGTCAGTTTGATCCTGCAACTGACAAGATATGCAAATAGTAGATCAAAACAGCCGATCGGCTGACAAGCCGATGTAGTGATTCCGGCCGATGCCGATACCCAGCCGATAGCGATAGGGTTTAAGCAATCAGCTACATGTCCAATGTAGATGATGATATAAATGCAATCGGCTTATGTAATAAAATAACAATATAATCCAGTATAAACCAATCGGCAAATAGTGATATAATAAATAAGCATCGATCCGAAGGTTAAAACACACATCGGCTGGAGGTCCGATGTCATGAAATCTACAAGATTAGATTAAACAATGAAACCTTTGTTGTCATCGGCTAAATCCAACTTATATGTATATGCAATCCTTATGAGCCGATGCAACGTCCAGATAACTCATCGGCTAAAACCCCGATGAAACCCTTATTGGCAATCAAGAAGCAGGCTAGAGATTATGGTTCTAAGCACGACTTAGTAGATCAAACTTAACTGATGCAGCACTAAGTATGAAAAGAAACATAATATCTAGACAATCAAGCCGTTGACTGAGTTTTCAGGGTGGTAGATGTCTAAGCTAATCTAATCTAGCAACGCGATTTAACCGATACCGGCAAAAACCCTAAAACGAGAAGCAGTCGATAGAGCTAAACTGATATGCTAAGACTAGATTAACAGAGACATATGATAAATAGTTAGGCAAATATAGCATCCAAACCAGAGCAATCCAAGAGGTCGAATGTACTGATGCAGCCTTGAACGACGCCGACGTAAACGATACAATTGCCTGGGCTGGCGGAACATTGGACTTACCCCTTAGCCGGAGATCGAACACCGATGCAGCCCCACGTCAGGTGCCAAGTCCTGCCGGACGATAAAAGAAAGTAAAAAAGGTAAAAGGTGGCGATGCGCCGAATTGTATTGATCGTGAAGATAGATTACATAGACCCTGGATGTACATATTTATACCCATGGGTTGATACAAGTCCTTATCAGACAAGAAAGAAACTTTCCTAAAGATAAAAGGAAAAGATAAAGTCCTTATCGGACACTAAACACACTTTCCTAAAGATAAAAGGAAACTAACAAACTATTCCTAATTAATGGATAACTTGCCATGCTGCATTCTCTTTGAACTCGGTCTCTTTTGGATAAGCTTCCTTTAGTAGATCAATTTCCTTAACCGAATATAGCAAGAATCCGACAACTGACGACTTGACAAATCTCATCGGCTAATTTCAGGACTTCAAAGCCGATGCTGACTCTAAGCCGATGACTACTTCGGGCTTACCAAATTTCACTGTTAACAGCGCGTTAGCTGTCCCCCTAGATTTCTCCTATCTTATAAACCGATTTCAGGGTCAGATCCCAGGCTTCTAATTGGGCCACATGGCATCTCTTGTGAAGCTCTCCTCCTGATTCTTGGTTGTAGAAAGTGACGCACCTATCCACAGCCGTTAGATGACGTATCGACGGTGAAAAACCGTCCTGTGGACCTAAATGTAAATTACAAGTTTTGAGAAGGGTTTTTGTACAAACGTGCGATCTCATCTAGAAAAGTTCGAAGTATTGGAGAAAAAAATCCCAGAAAACTATTGCAAGAAAAAATAGATTAATATCTCCATCTCCCTACTCACAATGCCGCAGGCTGCCGCCGACACGGTGTCACCTGTTTTGGGCGATGAGGAGGAAGAGGGGGCGATGGCTGCTCGATCTACGCGGCCGGATCCACGGACACACTATACAGGTACACAAGAACATCAAGAATGTATTAGCAGCACCAACCAGCACGTATCTTCAGCAACAGCAAGCAAGCATCTTCGGGAGTGGATCTGTGGAGGGACAAGAGAATACAGCAGAGTCGGGAGATACACGGGCGCAGTCGGCACTCGTGCGGGGAAGCCGGGGATGCGCCGGCGACGGTCACCTCCTCGGTCCAGGTCTCCGTCGGAGGATCGAGATGAGGGAGCGCCGTAGCGGTGCTGCGATGGGTGCGCTAGATGCATCCGTGTATGCCGCTATGGCTGGGAGTGTGGAAGTTGTCTTCCCAAACGAGAGGCGATGTAGAAAGCAATGGTGGTGAGTTGGTGACTTGGGTAGAGAGGATAACAATAGAAAGAGAGTACGTAATGAAACGTGGAATGCATGCAGGATCCATCGCACTGAGTTAGCACTCTTTTTTTGGAAAAAAAAAAATCTGGTGTAGACCAGATGCAAACAGCAGCCCGTGCAGCCCTGACGCGGATGCATGACGCGTGGATGAGGTGCTCATCCGACGGCCGGCCCACACAAGCGAGTCCGCATCCTGCACGGCTCAGCTCAGGTCGTTCTCCCTCAGCTCGACTTGCGCGGCTCAGGATTACATTGGGTAGGGCGTGATTAGAGGCGGACGATTAGAGCGAAACAGATTCGCTACATGGCAGGACGAGGAGTCCAGCAGAAGAGCACAGGCGCCGCCGGGCTTCTGGTGCCGTCGTCTCATCTGGTGCAGCCTTTGCCTGCCGTAGCGCACGACATGGCAGGACAATCTTCACACGAACACGATGTAATCGTTGGGGATCGTGGAGCCGATGGCAAGCAGAGAATGCAGGTACATTGCCTAGCTAATTGACTCATGCTTTTTCATCAGTACATGCATGCATGATCGTGAGTGATCGTCTTACATGCCCTCATCACAAATACTGATGTGTGGCTAATACGTACTGATGTGTGATCATATCGTGCATGATCATCTTGCACAGATCTCCGAGTTTATGACCATGGAAGAAGATGTTGCCGACGCTATCGATGCCAACGCTAATGGTGATGACAACACACTCTGTCGCATAGTACCTGAAGAGATGGCAGATAAAGCACCAAATCAGGTAACGATAATTTAATAGCAAATTAGATGGAAAACAGAATATCTCATACTATGGTAATATAACTCATTTATCGTACAACAGGCCAATGATAAAGTTGCACAAACTTTGATCTTGCCTCAAGTTGGAATGGCTTTTGATTCAAAGCAGAAAGCGTATGATATGTACAACACCTATGCCGGGAAGATTGGGTTCAGTATTAGAAAGAGCTAAGCAAAGCACCGAGTCGATGGAACTATATACCATAAATATATAGTTTGTAGTAACCAAGGACAACGACAGACTAAGTCATCACTAGACACTACTAGGACGAGTTGTGATGCTTGTGTTCAGTTTAGTACGAGTCCATTGGTATGTATGCACACTTTAAATCGCATTATAATTTTTTTATACAAACATCTGAAAAATGGCATCCACATCTTATAGGTATATTGTGCAAGCATGCCTCAGAGTCTTCAATATGAATGAAGTTTTCACTATGCCATCTCAATATCTACTCAACAGGTGGACAAAATATGCGAAAAAAGGATTTAATATTGATAAACAAGGAAGTGAGAAGGAAACTTTGAAAACACATGCTGCACGTATCTCTCAAAAGGCAACATCCATCGCTTTGAAATGTTCAGTTTCGAAAGAACTTCTTGATGATTTGGAGAAAGCCATAAATAATTTGGACTTGGAGGCAGATAATTCTCTAAGCAAGATGAAAGAAAAAACATGTGAGGTTCCTCTAAATTCAAATGACTGTGTTATGGACACATTAAATGGTGCAATATCAATTAGAGTTCCTCGATTGGTCAAAGGCCCAAAGAGTAGATGATCAAAAGATGCAGTTGAAAAGAAGAAACGGAAGAAAACAAAAACTGCTAAGAATAAAGGTGCTGATCCTACCCATTCCGGCATGTTTATTCCCATTGTATGCTTGTATAATTAATTTTTTTATACTCTGATATTTTGTATGTTTGAACTATATAGGAGAAGATCTAAATAATGCATCAGAAGATGAAGATGAAGATGTTGGTGATGTGTGTGGGCAATCTTCGACCATGGCTGCAAATGATGTGTGTGGGCAATCCTCGACCATGGCTGCATATGATGTGTATGGGCAATCCTCGACAATGGCTGCATATGATGGGTTTGGGCAATCCTCGACCATGGATGCTCCTTTAATCCAAGGCAGATTTACAAGTTTTTTATTTGGAGTTCAGCAAGATTCAGCCATGGCTGCTAGAAAGTTACATTTCAATTAATAGCATTTGGCTCAACCTACAATGAGTAGGCTTTTTTTGAATAGATTTTGGTGTATCCATGAACCTGTACTCTTTTACCGTGTTGCACTATATTTTATTTTCATTTTGCATCGTGTTACACTAAACTATCATTGACGCTGTCAGTTCTATCCATGAATTTGGTAGCTATGTATGAGATATGAATTATCTACATTGTTTCTGAAAGACCAGCTTCTAGACATCACATTCTAGATTTGAACTTCAGGATTTTAGATCACACAATATTTCATTTTATTTTTGAAAGGAATCAGATGAATAATCAAAATTTTCAAGGCATCAATCACATTGCAGATTTCAGAACATCCAACATGCCATATGTATTTCAAATAAAAGAAATACATTGTACAGATTACATAGCGATCTGAGTTTCCTTGCAATTTGACCAAAAATGCGGTCCAAACTTACAGCATCTGGACTACAATCCTTGCATACTCCTAAGAGTGTACAGACTACATTGTATGGATTAACAGCGAAGGCTACATTCATCAAACTACAATCCTTTTAGCACCATCCACTTCTGCCTGCTGCATTTACAATCCTTTTAGGCAATCAATTTTCCTCTTTTGTATTTTGCACAAGGTTACAATAGTTCTCAGGATAACTTGACATCTGGCAAAACTAGTTCTCAGGATACAAGGTGTTCTGAATCTTTACAAACTCCTAATAGTGTATATACTACATAGTAGGAATTACAAAGAAAGGCTACATTCATTATCTTGTCATTGATTGTTCTATGTCACTTCTTCAGCATCCTCTCGTTCATGCTCTTCCAATCTTCAATTGCCATTCATGCTGCACCCCATATATCTCACCTGCAATTCTGCATTGGCCTCCTACACAAAAGCGGAAGTTGCCAGCTGCCAAGTGTGCCAAGAACAGATATCTGATTTTTGCAACTGATTGTGCTACCATGTAGTGCATATAAAAGAAAAAAGAGAGAAACCAAATGTGGTTCAGTTCAGATTTGGCTCTGTCTTGTAGTGACAGAAAAAGAGAAGCCACCAGGTGGTTCAGTTCAGATTTGTCAGGGGGAAGCCAAAGCCTTATGTTTCTCTAGTTGTTTCAACTATTTTCAGTGGAAGTGTCACAACTGAATATACAACATGCAACATATCTTACTCCTCCACTATGCAATTTATTCAGTGTGATACTCAAGTTTCAGATTTTTGCCTGTTTTCTGGTGACCTATTCCTAGTCAATTTTGATGTGAGCCTACTACCCCACTTTGCAAAATGTCCAACAATTTTACTGATATGATGATTGGTCGGCCAGGCACCGAGCGAATTGCCAAGATAGAATGTATGTTTTGTTTATGCAAAACAAAAACCGATTGTCTCAAACTAGTACTAATTAACACTATCAAGCTGCAATGATAGATGCTAGGCTTACTACCTAATCACATGAAAACCAAAACTGAGCAATCAAACCAGAATCTAGTGACCATGATTAACTACCGCAATGAAAACCAAAACCGAGCAATCAAACTATGAAACTCCCAATGCACAGGAGGGTGCCGCCTGGCCCTTCCACCGTCGCTACCCTGCTCCAGGCATGGGAGGGCACCGCCACTACCCTGCTCTAGGCACGGGAGGGCGCCACCACTGCCCTAGCTGTCCGAGGGAGCCGCCGCCGCATTCCGTCTCCACGCGCCCAACAGCGGATGAGAAAGGGGCGACGGGATAAGAAACAGGCGGAGGGGAACGATGACTGCATCTCGGACTAGATCGAGCCGATCGGAGCGAGCGCGAGCCGAGTTGTGGTGTGTTGAGATCGCTCTTGAGCTGAGCTGAGATTGAGGTGCGATGCGGACTCGCTTGTGTGGGCCGGCCGTCGGATGAGCGCCCCATCCACGCGTCATGCATCCGCGTCGGGGCTGCACGGACTGCTGTTTGCATCCGGTCTGCATAGATTTTTTTCCCTTTTTAGCCACTTAACGATCTGTTTGTTGCTGGAGGTTCTATCTAGAACAGTGTGCACAGAAAACGGAGCGATCCATTAGCACGTGATTAATTAAGGTGATGTTCTTTTCTCCTGAAGATGAATATTAAGTTTTTTACGTAAAACGAGGTGATACTAGATTGTGTTTTAATTATTACAAACTTGAAAATTAGATTAATATGATATTTTAGAGTAACTTTTATATAGAAAGTTTTTGCATGAAACGTATCATTTAGCAATTTGAAAACCGTGCCACGAAAATCTTAATCTTCATCCAACTCTTGTTGGAGAAAAGAACGGACCTAGTATTAGCTATTATTTTTTTCAAAAATAGATCAATATGATTTTTTTAAGCAACTTTCGTATAGAAACTTTTTATAAAAACACATCTTTTAGCAGTTTAGTAAGCGTGTGCGCAAAAAACGAGGCGGGGGAGCTGGAGCCAGAACGAACACAGTCGTCTTTCGAACTCATATACACAAAATTCTCTCTTTAATATATATATATAAGCAATAAAAATATGCTTATTTTGTAGTATTACTTTTGAAACCATCAATTTTAATAAAGTTATTGAAAGTACAATAAATTGTCATCAACATGATTAGCATAAATTAATTATTTTATTCATTTAGTTAGATAACGTTGATATTTAAATATATGTCTGACCATTCATCTTATTTAAGATTTTTATGCAAATATGTAAAAATATAGTCATATTCAAAATAACATTAGTAACAATATTAATCAAAACAAAACAAATGATAACCATATATTTTTTAAACAAGATTAACGATCAAATGTAGATTTAAACGCAAACATAAAAAAAATAGTTAAATGTACAATATAAACATATCCAGAAATACACAGGTTATAAATAAAACGCGCCAAACGGCACGCTTATTTTCTAGTATATATCCCTTGTAAGCCGCAAGGGGAGAGTGCGACAGCCCAATGTATCCCCTGCGTTTGTATCCAACTCCTCTATACTGATCATTGTCAATCGGTGTTCGTGGTTTTTTCCCATGAGGGTTTTTCACGTAAAATTCGTGTCTTCGTTGTGTGTCCATTTTCATAACATCGATGACCCTATAGAGCATGGAGATCTTTAACCATAGGGATGAAATGGATGAGTGTTTGCTGGGAGAATCGCAGAAGTATGCAGCGATGGCATCCGACTAGAACTTTTTGTTTGACTGGGATTTGCATGACATCCCGTACCACAAACCCAGAGATCCTGCAGTGAGAATCATGGATATCAGCAAGGATTTGATGGCTCCATACAGGAATCTTGATTAGTCTTGTAGAGGCGTAATTTCCAAAGAGATTAGTTGCCATCGACGCTGCACGGAGTGATTTTGGGGAAAAATCATGGAGAGGACTAGAAAGTAGGAGAGAAAAGGAATTAAGGTGTTATTTGCCAATTTACCGGTGTATGTGTTTGTAGTTTTATATGAAAACGTCCATCTTACATTATAACCGTCCGATTAAGATAGAAGGGCGTACATCGCCTGAGTGCATGAGTGCACCAGGGTTGGTGGGTGCATAGGACACATCGCCCACATCGGTAGAAACATCCGCATCCATATCCATATACACAATACATTCACCATTGACATATATCTCCCAAATTCCCAATGCCCAAAATTGAAAATTGGAGAGTGTGAGAGTGTGTGTGTGTGTTTGCGTGTATTTTCTTTTCATCCGGTTGATAGAAAGAACTCGGAATCAAACCGGTGAAGGGAGTCCCGAGCACACCCTTCCATCCCAAGCGTCCTTCCTTTTTTTCCCCGGTTAACCACCCACTCATTAAAGTGGCTAAGTCCGGCGGGCACTTATCGACCACATACCCACTATTCTTTCCCGACGCCTCCTTTCTCTTGCTTGATGGAATAGTTCAATGCTTGAGCTCCTTCTTTGCTTGCATTCTTCACTGGCCCTTGCTAGATGTATCACTCATCCTGAAAATAAGGCAAGGAGTCTGAAGTTTCTTATGATCATTACGGGAATGAATCACATAAGTTGATTTAGAATTGCTCGGGAATTCATTGATAGTGATTTTTTTTCAGTTCTAGGGGGCCTAGTGTACTCCTCTTTTTTATCAATCGAGCTCCTCATTCTACTCGTCCAGCCCTCTTCATAAATTTGTACAATCAATGCCACGAAGATAGCAAACTCGATTGTAGAATATATAAGGAAAGTGGCGACGATTTGGCACCAGATATCCGGTTGTGTGGAAAGACCAGCTGTGATATACACAAAAACCATCAAACAACAACGATTGCTCGTGAAGGTTTCCATAGAAGATTCCCTGTTGTGAATTCAATACCACCTTAGACTGGAAAAACTATCCAGAAAAAGAGAAAAGTGAAGGCTATACACTCACATATCCGTCTAGAAAGGGAAAGGCGTCAGTACGTCAGCTATAGATATAGAATAGGCTATGGAGCAGAGACTTAAAGTATTTACCAAGACTATACAAAGGAAGAAGTCAGCAAAAGTGAGCACGTAACTAAGAAAGCCGGTATCAGAAAAGAAGCCCTTCCAAAATAAAAGGCAAAGAAGTCAATGAACGAAGCAGCTTCTCTAATAACCCCGTTGAATAAGAGGCCGAAGGCTTTTTCAAACTTATTTATAGAGGGGGGGACTTCGACTTTTGTTGTCATATGACAAAAACTTCTGCCGAAGGGCAGGCTTCACTCAAGCAGGTGGAAAATGTAAATGGGAAAATGTATTAATCTCTCAAAAATTGGATCCCCTATTACATATCCTTGGGATCTACTTATTTACAGCCTTGGGTTTACAACCCTAGGGTTCTTCTATACTAATGAATTTACACTGCCCTTGTGGTAGGGACATTTACAAGGACAACAGAAATCTTTTGGCCTGACCTACCGACCCGTGGGCCCTGAAGGCCCACTCCTAGGCTGCTTATTGGGCTTCCTTGAGCAGGGGTCACATGTTGCCGAACCGGCTTCGCCACTCAGTGGATCGGCTTTGCTTTCTACTGGCTGAGCTACGCCAACTGCGATCCGGCTTCATTATTCCGTGTTCTGCTTTGCTATTCAGTGGATGTTGGTTCAGTCGAATGTCCTCATGACATGCCTCCAACAAGCCCCTCACAGGCAACGGTGATTATGGTGCCTCAGCCGAGACCGTGTTCGACACCTGGCAGGATATGAGGTGCCACCTTTAGGCCGATGTTCTAGTCGAAACATGTTAAGAAAAGAAAAGGTGTGAGGACCCAAAATAGGACCTCTCGTGTATAAGTGTTAATCTAGGATCAAGCTAGCACACACAGACACAAAGATAATATCACAGCCAACATAATGAAGGAAACCTAATATTTATTAATAAAGTGACTACGATAAGCCTTATGGATAGATTTTACCACTACTAGATAATTAAGCTATTGCCACCAAATTATTACAACAAAAAATAATTCGTAGCAATATATTACACTATTGCAATGATAATTTTTCTGTGGCAAATAATTATTTTTTATTGCAACGATCTACAATCGTTGTTTTATTTAGTACTTTTGTTGCAATAGAAAATGAGATATCGCCACAATTTTAATTTTTGTGGCAATTTATATAGTACATGGTACTTTTCACTATTTTTTGTTGCCACGATCAACAAATTCGTTGCAATAAAAAATTTATCGTCTCATAATTTAACTTAATTTTTTCATATGGACACGGATTAAGACAAATTTAATATGGAAATTATAGCTCTCAACGATATCTACAATTTTATAGGTGATAAATTTTTCATTTGAAATCTTTTAGATATTCAAATCTCAGTTAGCTAGGCTCAAATGGAACGATATGCATTTTCTAACAGAATTGATACGTAGGTGAGTTGGTAAAGGAGAGCATGCGTGAAGGATAGGTCTTGGGTTCGAATCCTAGCCAAGACACAAAATCAAAAAAATAAGTAGATAAATAGATAGGATGATAGATTAATATTTGAACTTTTAATTTGGTACGTAAAACTAATGCCACATATGGAGTGGTGGCAATAATTTTTGCCACATCCATTCCGTGGCAACATCTAAATTTATTACCACAAAATAAAAATCGTTGCAATAACCTATTACCATGCTGTTTATTACCACGGCTAGCAACGATTTTACAATTGTGGCAACATGTATCTATTGCCACAATTTTAGTATTGATGCCACGATTTTTTTCGTGGCAACAAATGATTTTTCTAGTAGTGTATACATTTATTTTGCTACGAAGGGCCTAAGGAAATAATAAAGTAGCAGTAGAAATAAGATAAACGAATAGAGGTTCTATTCAACTTGCCACAGGCAGCCAACTGGGACACATGTCCTACTCATCTTCAGCAACAAACTCCTTGGGAAACAGTGGAAACATTTCTTCTAGAATTAGGGGAATTGCAAGGTGAGTATATGGAATAAAAAAAGTACATGGAAATATGCATATGCATGGCTGACAAAGAAGGCAATGACTATTTTATAAACAATTTATAAACAAATGTTTAAAACAACATTTATAAATAGTGTGTAACCAACCATCCATCCACACAAGACATGTCCACATCGGACCACACAGCTATATTCATTAACCTGCACAAAGCTCATTCCCAGTTTTCACAAACTACCCCTCATGAGAAATCACCAAGTACATCCATGACCGCGGATGCGGCTATTTGAATAGATTAATTTAACCCTACAGAGGTTGTACAGCTTAACCCAAACGATACATCGTCCTTTTAACGGTCATGCGCAAGTGTCACACTTCAGGTTATGTGCAGCCAAGGAGTCTGTAACAAGGCTCTTTAGAAACTTCGCCTCAACATTTCCTTTCGCCATAAGACACATTTCTCTCACACAAACAAGAAAGTACTTTTCGCTAACCTTAACACCTATCATCTAGCCACCTGGGCCAACAATGCCAAGACTTGGAATCCTATTAGGCCAGGTTCTTCCCATGAGAACATGTGGTTGCACGTTACGCTCAGATCAATCGCTTATGAAATAAAGTCTTTAATTGATCAGGACAACATGCCAAAACTACAATAGCATAGGGTAGCAGCTTAAGGACACTTAGTTGGCCCTTTGAGCAACTAAATAACACACAGCTTGACAGTAGACTCACACAGAGACCATACCAGGTAACAATCACACACATACATTACTACCTAACCAGGTTCACACAGAACCACCCATCACCCCAATCCAAAACGTTTGTCCACCTGTTGTTTACAAAAAGATAGCACACATCCACACAATTCATATAAAAGTAATTATAAGTATATGATTAATACAAATTATATTTTGCTTGTAAAACAAGCTTCAGAAAGGCTAAGCATAACTACTTTACTTTGAGTTGAGCCCAATATTCAACTCATAAAGACTAAGGTGACAAAGTATCGTAGGTAATCAATAATTATCAAATGCAGGATGGCAATTTGGACACGCTACCCATTGATAGTTTATAAACAAAAATAATATATGTATTAAAAACATTTTATAAATTGGGTTCAATATGTTCAAAGAATATATGTTCAAAGAATGCACTGCATCTTCTGTAGCGAACTGCTCCTTTGCTCCAACATCTAGACGATCACAAACGAGAAACAAATAAACAAAATAAAATACTAACTAAATAACATCAAATGAAATATCAAACTGAACCAGAAGGTACAGCATGTTTTAGGTGAATTTAGGAAGAAGAACAGGTCAAATCGGAGTTCAAACAGAAAAGTTATAACCTTTGGAGTTGGAAATTCAGAAAAAATCCTAGGATAAAAGAAAAGGAATATTTAATTTTGGGAATTAAATTACTTTTAACAAGAAATATTTGTGGGGCCCAGTGGACAGTGGCTCGGAGTACAGTGGATTGGGTATATGAGGAATCGGCTAACGTGGACAAACACGTGGCGACACATATCTACACGTTGCGTCTATGGATGACAGGGCGATGATGCGGATAGAAACGTGGAAAAACACGTGGCGACACATGTCGACATGTGGCATCTATGGATGATAGGGAGATGATGCGGATGGATCTAGGCCGGGCTGACGTGGCAAGGAAAAGGATTTTGGAAATCCAACGGTGGAGATTGGATCTAGGGGATCGAGCGGCTGAGATTGCTTGCGGGTTTTTTAACTGCTTGACCCACCACGCCATGGCATGCTCCAGCGCGGCATGGTCGTTGGCAGTGCGGCGGCATTCGGCAGCTAAAGCATCTAGGCCCCCGTCATTGATTTTGGTAATTAATGACAAGCGCTAATTGTGGACTAACTATTTCCTTGAGTTATACATTTTGATTTAGGACCACGTAATGTGTATGCATGGAGGATCACCGAGGACTAAATTCGATGGCGCAAAGTAAAAAGAAGGAAGACGGTAAAACTAGAGGTTTATTTTTAATTGATCGAGGAGTTGGGCGATCAAAAATTTGCTAGTTTTATTTAGGAAAAAGTACGAATTACCCCCCCCCCCCAAACTATCGCGGTCGTCCAAATTACCCCTCTGAACCACAAAACCGGACATTCTTCAACCCCCAACTATGCAAACCGGACGAATTACCCCCCCCCCCCCCTCGACCCAATCCGCGGTGGTTTTGGACTACGTGGCGTACACGTGGCAGTCCAGTCAGCATTCTATTTATAAAAAAATTGTGGGACCCACATGTCATACACTACTCTCCCTTTTCTCTCACAATCTATCTCTCTCCTCCCGGCGACGGCGGAGGCAGCGAGCGCGGCGGAGGAGGCGGCGGCGGCGACGAGGTGAGGGGGCGGCGGAGGCAGCGAGCGCGGGGAGGCGAGCACGGCGGCGAGGCGAGCGGTGGGGCAAGGCAGTGGAGGAGGCGAGCGGCGGCGGGGTACGGCGGAGGAGGCGAGTGCGGCGGCAGAGGAGGCGAGCGGCGGCAGGGTGCGGCGGAGGAAGCGAGCGCGACGGCCAACGCCATGCGCGCGCGCCGTCGCCTGTCATCGTCGCACGCGCTGCGCGCCGTTGCCATCTCCCCTCGAGCCCCGCCCATGCCACGCGCCGTCGTTTGTCGCCCGTCGCTGTCGTCGCCTCGAGCCCCGTCGGCGCGCCGTCACCCCACACCGTGTCGCCTCTTCCGCCGCCACGCTCGCCTCCTCTGCCACCGCGCTTGCCTCCTCCGCCGCACCCCGCCGCTGCTCGCCTCCTCCGCCGCCGCTGCCTCGCCTCACCTCGAGCAGCGTGAGCTCCCACCGCCGCTCGCCTCCTCCACTGCCCTACCCTGCCGCTCGCCTCGTCGCCGTGCTCGCCTCCCCACACTCGCTGCCTCCGCCGCCATCTCGCCTCGCCGCCGCCTCACCTTGCCGCTGCCTCCTCCGCCATCGCCGGGAGGAGAGAGAGTGTGTGAGAAAGATAATTCATCCGGTTTGCATAGTTCGGGGTGAGGAATGTCCAGTTTTGTGGTTCAGGGGGGTAATTTGGATGACCGTGATAATTCCAGGGAGGGGGTAATTCGTACTTTTTCCTTTTATTTGTAGCTTTGCCATACTATCAAGAGGGGTAATGACATAAACAAAGAGATGATCAAAATGCCACATTAGGTCATTTACATTTAGACTTGGTTTGCTTCTATATTCGTTTGCATTATTCTGACCAGGGTCGGTCTGACCGAGGCTGCTACACCGGTCAGGCCGGAGTGTATCAGCCGGTCTGACCGATGGATCGGTGCCGGTCTGACCGGCCCCCTGGAAGCTGGCTGTGTGCTGGTGGTTGCACTCTAGGGTGAAAAATCCGAGCCGCTAGAGCCGTAGCCAGTCATACCGAGCCGGTGGCGGTCTGAGCAAGCCTAGGCCGGTCTGACCGGCCGCTATATTGCGGTCTGACAAGCCCCCTGGGGTTAGCTCAATGATTTCCCTTTAATGGCTAGTTCTCTAGCGAATACAAAGTAGTTTTGTCTGAACGCCCACACTATGGCAATTTGATCGGCAGTGCACTAAGTTGGGGATTTTGACCCCCAACGGCTACTTTTTGTGGGTGGGAGTATAAATACTCCCCCACCAGCAGCAAGGGGACTCTCTTGGCACTTGCTTCACTTGCATACACCCCTTGCACACTCTCTCACACACTCGAGTGCTTGTGTTCATCCATTTGGAGTGACTGAGGGATGATTAGCCAAGATTCAAGTGCATTTGTTTCTTTGTAGAGCTAGTATGGTACTTGATTATCTCTGAGCCGGGTCATCGCTTGTTACTCTTGAAGGTTGCCGCCTCCTAGATGGCTTGTGGAGGTGTTGCCCAGTGACCTCTCCAAGGAGATTGTGGAGAAGGCCCGGCGCCGTCTGTAAGTGGTTTGGAGTTCACAACCTTCGGAGTGAAGAAAGAACTACCCCTAGTGAACGATTCTTGGGTAGTCCACTTCGTGGGCCGGCTCCCACCTTGCCCACTCCTTGACGAAAGGGGCTTGTGGTGGCTTCGTGGTTTTGAGCAGAGAAGTTGGGCTTGCCACAACGGGGAGTAGGAAACTGGCGAGTTTCCGAACCTCAGGTAAAAAACTCCTTGTCTCTTGTCTCATTTACTTATAGCATTTACATTTGTGCAATTTACTTTCAAAGAGACATATTTGAGCCCATATCACCCTAGGATTGCAAAACTTAACTTAGGTATGCAATTTAATTTCATAGAGACATATTTGAGCCCATATCACCCTAGGTTTGCAAAACATAACTTAGTTTCTTAGTTAACTTTGTACCTCACCAAGCCTAGCAACTTATGTTAGTTTTGATTAGGTGTCATTTAGTTTTAAATCGCCTATTCACCCCCCCCCCTCCCCTCTAGTAGACATCTCGATCCTACAGCAACGTCGACAAGAAGAGGTGGAGGCGGACCAGGTGGCGTAGCACAAGACTTCAAGGCGACATGAAGGCGGTGCTCGGCGAGGGATAGCGGACGCTGGAGCTGGGGAAGAGAAAGGGACGGTGGCAGCGGTAGCGACGGGACGGCTCCCGACGGCATAACGAAGCAACGACAATGGCAGCTACTCGCAACGGCGATGGTGGCGGCGGCTTCGGGAAAGGAGGGAAAAGGGGTGGCGGCCGGCGGCTATTTACAGAGGAGGGGAGAGCTAAGATTAGGGCGGCGCATGACATGAATTTTTGAAGGTGGTGCCGGTTCTTATGGGAGGCGGCGGCGGCGTTGGTTGGGCTCGGGTCGATGGCGGTGTAGGCCAGGGGCGACGTGGAGGGGAGGAAGGTCGGGCTGAGGGCGATGATGAGGGCTCGGGATTGGCCTCCCTGGGCCTGTAGCTAGAGAGGAGGTGGCCGACCGGATGTAGAAGAAGAAGGGAAAAAAGGAAAAAGAAAGAACAAGGAGGGGGCTACAAGGAAAATGGGCAATTAGAGAAATGAAAGGAAGGAAAAAGGGAAATGGATAGTGACATTTCTGGAAAATTCCAAATGTGAAATATTTGGAATTTTCAGGAGATTTATGAATTAAGGAATTGAATAGGAATATATTGGATTTGGGCATAATTTGATTAGGAATTTTAGCTCCACTTCTGAAATACAAATTAAATCCAAATAACTCCAACTAAGAACAACAAACTGTAACATCCCGAAAATTTACAATTTTCTAATCTTGCATTATGCTGATTCTTATGTTCTTAATAACTTTTTAAACCTAGGAAAATATAATTAGAGAGACCTCCTAAAACTAACTTGCATAAAACCTCTTATTTTATTTAATCTCTTTTATGACTTTTATTTAAAACCTATCTTGAGGTATTTCTTGATTCGATTTTGATTTAAAACTTTCTTTCGCTAAAACTTCCTTTATTTAAATTTAGTTTGAAAACCCTTTTTACCTTTATGAATTATGGTCCAAGCAACCTTCCCATTTTGTGCTAGAACTTAAACCGAAGCAATTCCAATTTTATTGGAATTAATTGTTAAACCCATCCTTTGATCTTAAACCTATCCTTCGATTCCAAGCATATCCTTAGTTCCCTTTCCAAATTTCAAATATCTAAATTCCTCCCTTTGATCTAGCCATCATTAATCTCTATGGCTTGATTTCCTATTCGGCACAAGAATAGCAATATTGCAAATATTGTGAATGATTGCTCTTGTGCTAAGAAGAATAGATTTTTATTTTATCCTCCTCTTCCAAATTGATTCCCTATTAGCCAAAAATAATTCTTCAAATATTTCTGCTATAAAATCTAGGATTCAAACCCTTTTTTATCTTTACCTCCAACCATTTTCCTCCGAATATATATATTGAGGAATTATATTGTTAATTCCCCTCTCATTTGAGTGCTTTGATATTTAGTCCATTATATTCTATCTCCAAAAACATTGCACTCAAATAAATTGGAAAATCCCTCCTTTGCTAAATTTCCTTCCAAACCTTCCTATTCAAATTATTTGCAGCCATCCAAACCTCTATAAAAATTAGACTTCTTCCTTTTTGACATTGGGCCGAATTCCCCTTTTCCCTCCTCTCTTTCATGCGGCCCAAGTCGGCCCAGCCTCAGCTGAGCCGCCTCCTCTCTCCTCCCTTCCTTCTGTGGGCGCCGCCGTGCGCCATCGGAGCGCGTGCGCGCCGCCGCCACCTTGCCGTCGTCGCCAAGGAATCATCCATGACGTCAGTCGCCGTGCCGTGCTCCTCCTTCTCCGCCGCCAATTCCTCTGCGGCCGCCACGTGCACGCGCCGCCGTTGCCGACCAATCAGGAGACGAGGCCGGCGCCGTTTTCTTTTCCCCTACGCAGCCGTCGCCGTGCCTTCCTCGTCCTCCACCGGCGAACCGACTTTCATGAACCGACGTCCACCGCCTATAAATAGCCGGCAAACCCCTGCTCTTTTCCCCATCCGAGCCTTGAGCTCTTCTTCTTCTCTCTCTCCTGTCAAGTCCGGCCGACGCCGCCATCGGTCGATCTCCTCCTCTATAGTTCCCCTAGCTAAATCCTTGCACCACTGACTCCCCCTCCCTCCGGCGAACCCATTTTTCCCGTTTTTCCCTTCTCCCCCACCCCATAGCAACCACCACAACCACCTCCTTTGCAGCCGAAGAGAAGCTCTTCTACTTGCCGTTCCGGCCAACTCCTCATCTCCCTCTGCCGGAAACCATCCTCCCCAGATGCGCGTCGTCCGGGAACACAAGTTGCCGCCGACGTCGCTGATCCCCGGCCACTGGAGCCCCAGCGCCCCTTCTCTCTCTCTGTTGTTACACGGGAAGAAGGAGAGAAGGAGGAAGATGACGGGAGGAAGAAGAAGAAGAAAGAAGAGAAAAAGAAAAAGAAAGACTGACATGTGGGCCCCTGCACAGTAACATTTTGTATTTTCCCTATTTAATTCAAATCCTATTCTTTAGAAGCCCATATCTCCTAAACCGTAGATCCGATTCCAGTGAAACTTGGACCTAAATTTATCTAAATTCAGACCCTATCTTTTGACCCCAAATTTGCTCTTTTAATATTTTATTTGAATTTATTCAAATACTGTTTGAATTTATGTTTGCCTTTTCAAATATTTCTTTTTAATCCAAAATACCCTTTAGCCACTAAAAAGCCGCCGGTTGGAACTTTACGCCTTCCATAGCGACGTTCTCGGTTTACTATCCCCGACATCGGACCGTTGGTTGTAAAGCCAGGCAAAACCCAAACCCAAGGTCGAAGTGCTGCTCCTGGCACCCCATGCCTCGATGCGTATAGTGGTCGGAGCTTCACTATTCCCTCGACCTCCACAGCACGCCACACAGTTAGCTCTTGGGCTCTGTATGATCCTAGCCGCTCCGCCGCCACTCACGGTTGTCGGAGTAACACTTCCGCCCCACTAAACCCACACAAACCTCCTATCCCTCTAGCCGTTATACTCTATGTTGACACCGGCTAGAGAAGATACCAATTCTAGTCGTTATACTGCCCAACTCTAGCAACGACCAGCAAACACCTAAACCCTAGCTGATATTTATCCTACCTCAATCAGCTTGCTATCCAGACTCCACGCCAGCTAGAATATCATCACAACCATTTACCCTCCAACTACCTATAACCTATACATGAAATACGAGCCGATATGCTATCCTATTTCAGCATCGACTCGAGAACAAGTAAATCGTGGCCATTCTTCTACCAAAGCCCAACTTCAGCCAATACTAGCCCAATAATCCCAAGACCCTATAAAAAAGATAGGCTATACCCTAAACCCTAGCCCTTCTAACCGTTTCTTGCTTTCTTGCTATTTTATGGCTTTTATTGAATTTGGTTCTTCCTCTTCTTCAGTAGAGTCTATTATATTTGGATGGTAACCTGTGGTATTTCGAGCATTGGATAATCAGGTTGCCTATCTTGAATTTATTTGCGTTGGAGCAAGGCAAGTTATTATTCCTCTCCTTTGAGCATTATTATCCTATATTCTATATCTCGAATATCTCATGCATTAGTCATTCATGATTTTGAATGCATAACCTGAACATATAGCAAACCAGATATATGCTAGCTTTTGCTTAGCCATGCCTAGTTAGACTGCATAAAAATATAATGAACTTAGATTGGAACAGTACGGTAGAAATGGTTGATTTCTGGGTGGCTAGTACTGTTCCAACCGATATAAGACAGCCAAGTACATGTGAAGAACATATGAGTACAACCGCAATTCTCGTATGGGCATAGACCTAGCTGATTAAGTTATCTAGCAAAGATGGTACCTCTGTATAGTGGTTCTTCTTAAGTCCTCGCGCAGGAGGCAAATTTATGCCACGAAGGGCAATTGTGATATTTACCGAGGCGCAGGTAAATATATGAGATTTACTGACGTCAACTTGTTTGTGAACCCTGATTGCGATGACATGGTGTCATACAATCAGTTCTCTTTAAAGACCTCGGGAACACCAGAACCCCTCTCGCTGCTAATAACGTTACGTTCAGAGCGTATGGGGACTAGAGTTCATGGAACAAGTACCACTGATGTTAGTAACCGAAAAGCTTTGCCATGACAAGGCTAATGTGTTTGGCACGTCATGGATTGCGGGTAAAGCATACATCTACTGCAGTATGAATATTCTTAAAAACTATTCGAATAGTCGTGCTCGCGGGTATCGGGCATTGGGACTCACAATGGCATCTTGGTTAGAAACATAATTCCATATTTTATTAAATACTGTTGCATTACAAACATCATAGACTTTATACTTCTACATTCTCAGCCTTTCTGCAAGTTAACGTAGCTCTACACAGATGTTACCATTTCATGCATTCATTGTTGATTAATATAATAGCTTGCTGAGTACGTTGTACTCACCCTTGCTTCAACCCCTCTTTTTCAGAGTCTATTTGGAGTTTTTGCCGAAGCTGGGAGTTCAATCACGTAAGTTAGTTTCATTCTAACTTAATTCGCAAATATAGATTAGACAGATGGTTTAAGTCTATAGCCAAACATTGGAGTTAAGTCATTCTATAGCTTTTGCTGTAATAGTTAGCCACAACCTTGTAAATACCCTATTATTTTACATAAAGAAATCTCCTTTGGAGCCTTGATCAAATGTATGCGATAAAGATCCAGATTGTTTAACCTGTATCAATCTACTGATCTAGGGCTTGATACAGTTAAACATGTCGGTTTCCGAATCATTAGTTCTGGGACCTGACACAAACCCAACAGCATAATTCATCACTTTGAATTTTTTTGATTTAATGAAAGTTTTATTAAGCTAATTTTAGGCAAGCAAACCAAAGGTGAATTTTCGCAAATAGGCGAAAAGAAAGGAAAGTGAAAAAATCAGGATGTGACAAACCTTCCTCCCTTAAATAGAATCTCGACTCCGAGATTCGGACTAGCTTGGGAACAACTTTGGAAACTCTGCCTTCAAATCATCCTCATGCTCCCATATGGCTTCAGCTTCAGTATGATTTCACTGAACTTTGTAGAAACAAATGCTCTTACTCCTCGTAGTTCCCTCTACAATCTCTAGAATCTTGATTGAAACCTCACGATATGTCAAATCTGGTTGTAACTCCACTAACTGCAACGGTGTTTCCTCTTTTCGCACGCGAAGACATTTCTTCAACTAAGATATGTAGAACACATCATGAATACCAGACATCGAAGGCAGCAGCTCCAACTGATATGCAACTTCTCCTCGATGAGCAATGATCCGGAATGGTCCAATATATCTGGGGGCTAGCTTTCCTTTCACCTGAAACCTCTTGGTTCCTCTCACTGGAGTCACCTTCAGATACACATAATCTTCCTTTTTAAAGGTTAAATCCCTTCGGCGATTAAATAAACCCTATCGAAATGTAAATAAGGCCTACCTTTAATCTATCCCTTATTAGAGCAACTCTCTTTGGCCTCACAGATTACATCTGGTCCAAAAACCACTATTTCTCCAATCCTATAGTAGATTTAATATGCCTAAAATTACTCTATAAACCCTATCGAAAGGTGGGCGAGTCTAACATGCACGTGTGACCACGACAGATTCCAACAAGCCAGCCCACGTGCTAGTCGGCCCACCTCCTTATTTAGCCCATCTCATGACTTCCTCTTTCGGCCCACATGCTGGTTGGCCTATTTCGCTTTTGGGCCGCAAGTATATGTAAGTCCATTTATAACCCAAGCTTATGTATACAGTATATTAATCTTTATACATAGAAAAATAGAAAATATCCGGTATAAATTTTATACATAGAAATATAAATTATAGAAAATTTATACAAAGTATAGAAACTTTTTATGTATATTCGTATAAACTTTATAGAAAATATAACATTTGGTATATAAAATTCATACTCCCTCCATTCCAAAATATAAGGCATAACCACCCCTAACCCAATGACCAAGAAAATAATTATTATCATCTTATAGTTTGAATCATCCTAATAAATACAATGCATGCATCCAATAGAATTAGAAAACATAAGAGTGGAGGATTTTAAAAAAAATAATAATTTAATAGAGAAGTGGTCATAGTTAATTGCCTACATGCATGCATGCCTTATATTATGAAACATTAAAAAAAAGTGGTTGTGCCAGTCCGATTTCGTCCGTCTGCACGATTTTTCTTCGCCCACACAACTTTCCAATATTTTTTCAGTCCGATTTGGTAGTCATCAAACAAGTGATTCCAAAACAAACTATCCACACCACAGCCCAACAAACTAAATCGGACTCAAACAAATAATTCCAAAATACTCGCAAAGATTCATAGGAAAGACCAAAAGCTGCTGCCATCAGCATGAGGCTGAGGAGCGGACAACAGCACAGAACACACGGTCGGCGAAGAAAGAAAGACATGGGGGAGATGGAGCAGCACCAGAGTTGCTTGCCTGGAGGGCATCACCTTCGCGCCCCTGCCGTCGGGTCCACCCTCGGCCGCCGCCACCACCGCCGGATCCACTCGCAACCGCCGCCGATGCCACCACCGCCGCCAGAGGGAGAAGAGAGGTGGCAGAGGGAGCCGCCGCTGCCGGATCCACCCTTAGCAAACACCACCACCGCCGGATCCACCCGTGGCTGCCACCGAAGCCGCCACCACCGCCGGATCTGCCGCTGGAGGGAGGTGAGAGGGGGTGGAGGGAGCCACCAACGACGACGCCGCCACCACCGCCGGATCCACCCATGACTGGTACCAACCCGCTGCCACCGCAGGAGGGAGGCGAGAGGGAGAGGAGGAGGGGGCGATGGAGACAAGACGGGCACGAGAGAGGAGAGGCCTCGCCGCACAGGAGAGAGGGACAAAGAGGCATCGGCCGCTGCACAGGGGAGGGGGAGAGCACCAGCCGCTGCTATATTTTTTCCTCGCTCCATGCGGCTATGCTTAGCTACACGAGTGTATTATTTTTTATATAAAACGGACACATATATCCCAGATATATATGTACCAGTTTTTAAAAAATGGGTATAAAATATTATTGGTGTCACCACTTATAATGGGCTATAGGTGCGTCACAAATTTTTCGTCTGTAAAGTCAAACTGAGCGGCGCCCTCCATCTCATGAGCATAATCGTGTACGGCGGCCAAACCAAAAATAAATAAATTGAGATGATACAAAATCCTAATTGTGTATGGAGGACAAACCACAACATCGAAAACCGACTGATAATCTCAAAAAAGAAAAAAGAAGAAAAATAAAAATTACGGCAAAAATCATCAACGGTACTGCTGCTCATAGTCTATGCCCTCACCTTGAACCACCGAGCATTGGCCGACGCAGCGGGGCAACGGGGAGGAGGAGGTGACCATCGGTGGCTCGGACGTAGCCTAGTGCATAGAACCACCCCCTCACTGCGTGCCGCGAGGCTTGACCGAAGCGACAGGGCAATGTGGCCTTGGTGGCTCGATAAGGACCATCGGCGATAGCAACAGCGGTGCTATGTGAGGACGGAGAGGAGGAGGCCATGAGGAGACGATGTATGAACGGCGGCGACACACAACGCACTATGCAGAGTGGAAGAGGAGGAGCAATGTGGAGGAAAAATGGCGACGCGTGATGCAGAGTGGGAGAGAAGCGGCGTGCGATGTGGAGTGGGAGAGAGCCGGAGTTAGGGTTGGTCAATTGAGTTGCTTTAGCTTGTTGGGCCGATTGGGTCAAATTCGGTCTGTTTGGTCTTTTTTTTTAAGGTATAAGTCCACTTTGACTCCCTCAAATATAGCTCCAATCTAATTCATATCCATGATCCGCAATACCGGATATCTTGGCACCCCAACTATTAAAACCGATGTGACTCCCTCAACGATTTTGGTGGGCGGTTTCGCTGACGTGGCGCTTCGACTTGCTATAACCTGTTGAGGCATCCTGTAGGGCTCACCCGTTAGTGACCCTTATATTTCTTCGTTTCCTTCCCTTTTCATTCCATCAGATCGATCGGTGTGGCCCCATCTTCCCCCATCCGCTCCATGTCGGGCCACCGTTAGGGATAAGTAAGCGTGAACGTCAGGGGGAGTAAGGGTATATCAGCAGCGCCAACAATGAGTTGTCCCATGCCAACAAGCTCGCTAGGTCGATGGCGGGCGAGACGATGTACCGGAGATAGTTCAGCTTGGTCCTCATCGAATCGCAATGCCCTTGCGCCTGTTCCATGTCCTCGAGTAGCGTGTGTAGCGGAAGAGCACCACGATCTCCTGGTCGCCACCGGCGGTCGGGTCGTCCCCCTCGACAACGGTGACACTGTTAGTGATATGCCCTAGAGGCAATAATAGAGATGATTGTATCACATACAATATTTACATATTTATCCGACATTGTTCCTTGAAATAGATAACTCCTTATTGGTTAATGAATATGTGATTCTTTCATGAGACTCTTTACGTTGTTTGTTACTATTTCTAAAGGATCCCTGATCAAATATCATATGTGGAACAAATATGTTTATATGATCAACACATGTATTAATTGATGATCATGTCTCATGGATCATGGTATAGAGATACCAAATTAATAATGTGGACACATGTTGGTGAACATGTTGTTGGATAGACCCAACATAAGGCACTGCAAGAGCTATATGTGTTATGTCATCAGTGATCTCATTGAGTGTTGGTGTTGAATCCTTAGACCTGAGATTATCATGGTTCTCAACATGTGTAGTAGCTTAATTAGGGACTGCTAAACGCTACTCCGTAATTGGGTAGTTATAAAAGTAGTTTTCGGGTATGCTATGAAACATGTAGTGGGATATGAATAATCAAGATGGGATTTGCCCCTCCTACGGAGAGATATCTCTGGGCCCCTCGATGTTGTAGATTATGGAAGTACATGGCCATGCCAAAGGTGATTGAGGAGTCAATCACAAGTTATATAATCTATCAACAGGTTCGAGTGAATGATTGAGCTATTAGAGAATGGCACATATCTAGCCTTGAGCTTAATCGATATCGTGAGGCAAAGGGGTTCATACAAGTATACACTAGAGGTTTAGCCGATATGATCTTTATGTATGCCCGGTGGGTCAATACGTTCTGCTAGGGGCCGCTGTTGACGCATGGACCGAAAAGGAGTTTTCGGGTTACAGCCGAGTATATATGAACCTACAGGGTCGCACGCTTAATGGGCCAGAATAAGGGGATTGGATAGAGATCCAACATGAGCTTAATTCGAATAGGGATCCGAATAGGAGTCCTACGGGCCTTGGAGGCCCGAGTGATGGATCCTATATATTCGTAAGGGGTGTGACCGGCGGAGGCATTGCATCACGTGAGAAACCCTAGCCATCACTTCCCTCCCCAAGCAAAACCCTAGCCGCGCGCGGGTGCTAGCACATCTGCGCATGGCGTTCCGTCCCTATACGTGTGGATACCGGTAGAGGCGCCGCTGGTTTGCGGTGCTGATCGGCATGGGAGTACGGCGAGGAGAACGCACGAGGAGGAGAAGGTCGAGCTGGTGCGATCGACTACTTCCTCTACATCGATGCGCGCTACTTCGCGAGAGTTCCTTCGACTTCTCAGCGTCTTCTTCCACTGCACAGCGCGTCGAGTGGTAACGATCTATGATCTAATACTTGCATGGTTCCTGGTTTACGCGATAGAAAATTTTGATTTATGCTATCGTAGCCTACGCGTATCCCAGGATACATGCATGAAGCCAACGATGCACCCGGCGGAGGAGTACTTCGCCGGCCCGAGGAACTTCCCTTCAGGTATGAACGACACAGTGACGATGACGACGAGACGGCAACTTTCTCTTTTCTATTTTATTTTTATGTCCTTTATCTCATGATTTGACCTAATCGAGTTGCATTTTTGTTCATTTCATTTTTTAAGTATTTGTCTAAGGATTTGAGCTAATTGAGCTGTTTGAGTTAACTTGATTATTTTGCTACGTAGCTTTTACAGATTGTGTGCTATTACACGAAACAATTCATTCAGAACATCCTACTTTCAATGGAATTGGTTATTCTAATTTTCTTTCCTAGCTTTACTGATTTGTCATAAAAGGTATATCCGATATCTATTTTTGGATTGATTTATTTGTTAGTGATGAGTTCTAATTGTGTATTTTCTTAGAAATATCATTCTTTTAAAGTGTTCAATTCACAAAAATTAATCATCTCATGAAATTTTAGTGTTCCGGGTGCAACGCACGGGCACTTTGCTAGTTGAAACATAAAAGTATATGAACTCTATCCATACCAATACAAGAATACAAGAGTGTAGGAAGTTTATAATAGAAATATTCAAATAAAAAAACAAAAAGGATAAATAAAAGGCCTACTTTATGCCACATGGCCCATATTCAACCGTTTAGATTTGACCCAAGAATCTACGTGCATGAAACAAAGGAAAAGTTGGCCTGATTCAGATATGGACTAGGAACAAAAGGAATGTTAACATGTTCGCACGAACCTTTTCTTTAAAAGGGTAGATATAGCTAAGTGTTTCAAGAGGATGACAGCGAAGAACTTAATTGGTTTTCGACTAATATTCAGCTATTTTTACTAAAGTTCTAAACAGTACATTAGAGGTGCCAGTGCACAACTAAAGGTCTAAAGCAAGTTAAACTGCAATCTTTCGTATTAAAAACAATCTTTCCTGTACAGGACGACTATTTCTCTGATTTAATTTTAATTCCTAATTCCTAATTGTATTGGCAAAAGTAGTAGGAGCCACTTGTAATGTCCAAGGCAAAAACGACCTCTTGCTTCTTGCGCAAGTTGAAAAATCGTTTTCCAGAGGCCCATAGATGCTACTTCCTCCGTTACATATTATAAGATTTTTTAGTATTGCCCAAATTCATATAGATATTAATGAATCTAGCCACAGATTCATTAACATCTATATAAATATGGGCATGGCTAGATTCATTAACATCTATATGAATGTGGGCAATGCTAAAAAATCTTATAACCTGAAACGGAGGTTGTAGATCAGTCTTCCAAAATGACCCTAGCAGAAAAATGGGAAACATCCAAATAGACAATCAAATTAGTCGTTTGATATCGCATTATTCTCTCAAGAATGTACCAAATAAAGGGCACATTTTCAATGGAAACTACACTTGCTTCATATTGCCCAAGGTACAATCGCATTCAGCTATTTCATTACTTACGAGGGAATTGAAGTGTTCTTTATTCTGCTCCAATTATGTTTGGAGAAGGGCTCTAAACTCGGTAAGAGTGTCTTGTTTTCATTATCCTTTTTTCAATGCCACTGTATGATTGCTACTTCTCCTCATATAAAATTTATGAACTGCAGTGCACGCTAGTTTTTCAGTAAACTTGCCGTTTTTATGCTCATGCAGATCTGGATCAGTAATCAAGTTCAATTTATCTTTCTTCCTGTTGCTTGTGTAGTCCTGGATTACCCCAAGGTGCTCTTTCATGTTAGTGTGCTCCAATGTATTTTCGTTTGCCACTTGTTCTCCACCTCCAATACCCAATTTCTTTGCTGTAACAATATGCTCTGACCCCTTATTTGAACTCTTGGCACAATCTAAAGTGATGTCAGTAATGTGCTTAAATTTTTTTTGCGGGCTCCCTCCATGTCGTTTGGCATTATTTGAACTGGCAGGTTCTACTGCACTGGTGGATTTGACCATCTTTTCATTTGGTTCAGAGAGATGAATTAAGCAAGAATTGACACCTTCAGCTGCAAATGTGCAAAAGTTAAATCATTAGACTGGACTAAATCTAAAAAGACAAAATATGATCCATTACATTGAACAATAGCTAAATAAATATTGTTATAATTAAACTACTTGGGGCAAAATTCAGTAAAGTTTAAGGGATTTTGTGTCTGTCGACCAACTATGAACCATTCTTTTATATTGCATCAGCGTCCCACTAAACAGCAAATGAAGCCCTTTGGCTTCCACCAAAAAAATTGTGCCGTGCATCTGTAAAATTTTGGTGTCACTGCAGTCTGATATTTCAATACAGAAGCACTTCCTGTTTCCATAGAAGATACAAAACAAGAAAGATTTTTATGGACATAATGTTGCATTTTTGTTTTCATGTTACTTTAGATCTTTGACCTTGTTAGACTTACTTTATGGATGTCTAAATTTAATCTTCAGCAATAAAAGATGTCTAAATTTAATCAGTGATTCTTCCGGGTCCATTCTATATAACAGGATTATGGGATAGCTACCTTAAAGGAAGAGTCTGAACAGTGTGGCTCTTTCAAAGGAGATAGACTAGATGGGGCTATTATTCCCTTTTTTTTCTGCTTGACTATCACTCTCATAATACTCAACATTATATAGAAGATAAACAAGGATGGCTACAGAAAACTAAATATCTTTAGAAACTTGCAATTGAGATATATCAATAGCTGAAAGAACTGTTATCCTAGAAAACTAATTAAATATTATTGACTAAGCAATCAAACTTGATAAAAAAAACTAAGCAATCAAACTAACATTTAACAAAGGAAACTTATTGCGTACTATAGTAATGCTACAGTATCATGAACAATAGAAAGCTATAGGATCTTACCCCATATCTGCAGAACATGACAGTAAGTTCATGTTGTTACTAATATAGCAGAGCAGATCGTGTCCAGCTATCACCTTACACACTCTCTTGCTCAAGAAAACTTCAACATTCTATATTTCTATGCTTTCAATTTTTTTTACAAAGTACTAATATGCTGCCAATAATGAAAGAACAACTTGTTGAGAAATGGGAAAATGTGACGGCAAGTGTTAGCATCATTTTTGTTTCTTTTCCTTTAGTTTGCTTTCCAGTGAACTGTGGCCTTGTTGTTACTTGGCAGTCTTTTCTACTTGACCTGTAGTCTTTAGTGCTCTAAATAATATTTGTTTTACATAAAAGACCACAGATTAATATCATCAAATGCAGCCCGGCGAACTAATCATTAGGCATAATGGAAGGGAAATGCGTAATATATTATATAGACTTCCCTAGAGAATGCAAACAATGTAGCATGCATAATTGCATATTCAATTAATATGCTTTGTAGAGCTATTTATGTCAAAACATTATCATAGGATGACTAGAATATTTATACCACTTGTTATAACAGAAAATAATTCACATTCTTCACATTATTCAAAAACAACAAAAAAAATGTTGAGGACATAGTTTCCCGAATGGAAATAATCAAGCATAAAGAATAGTCAAATATTGCTCAACAGAATGATTAAATTGACTTTTTGTATGCTTTGATATTACTATTGACTGAGATTAACTAATTTCATATTTTGGCAATTATAGCCAAGCCTAGTAGGTGGTGCATTACTATGCAAGCTACATCGATACATTTAGTCAACATTAAATACACCTCACCTCTTTTCTTTCAATACATGTTATTAAATCAAAAGGATTTGTTCCTTTCAAAAAAAAAAATAGGATTTGCATCGGGACCTAAACAAAAATACTTCAGAATCATAAAGCATGGTACATATTATTAAGTTGGTGTAATATTGACAAACCTAAATTAAATAAGTTTGAGGGCTCATTATCTTATCTTCATAAGTGGGAAGTTTAAACTGACGTTTGAAAACATTTCCCACAAAATACTAGGGAATTCAGTCCCTTCTTTAATTTTCAATCACATTAGTGCATTCATTATTACAAATCTTCCATGTAAACAATCAAATATACAATTTTGTTCAGAACACACACCTTATCCCATTCAAAAGGAAAATGGAAATAACTTACTTCTCAGTATTGTGATGTAGTCATTCTCCTTGGCAAGTAAATGAAGTAGATCAGAAAAGATAAAAGCTTATTGGAGTGTAACACCACTACACATCTCATCATTGATCAGGAAAGGGAAAGTCACAACAACATTTTTTTTTTTTTTGGAAACAGAAGAGCAAAGCTCCTCCCCTATCCATTACTAGAAACATTTCAGTTCAGCTACAGGGAACCAGAAAAGCAGGAAAACATTCATTGGCAGATCACACAACAAATGGCGACATCCCACCATTCTGTGTGATCTCCACAACAACATGATACGTACTGCAAGAAACTAACTAAAGTTCAGGAATGTATGATGGAATAATCAGGACTACATATGAATCTCCAAGTCACATGCAGCACACATGGTGACCAGAGCAGCAATCAGCTTATATTTAATAGCACAAGACAAAGATGTTGTGGCGATTATAACAACAGAGAAACACTAGCATGACAAAAAATAACTAGTTAATGAGGGATTGGTTAGAGATGTTCATTTCACTTGTCAGCTTTCAAACAGAATAGTTGTTGTAATAAAGCATCCTCGATGTACATGTGCTTCAAAACCACAACATTTCTGATTTTCTTATGCTTTTAAACTTTCTATTGGTCATAAAAAGTGCATTGGGACAGGCACCAAGTGACATTTTATTATTCGCATCTAATATTTCTTAATTTAATTCGCTCCACTTTTTTCCTGTTAACTACCTCTAGTATAGGGCATTTCTTTGCTTGACTTCGCTGTTCACTGCTTTTAGTCCTTATCTTTGCTATACAAATTTTACAGCCCTGTTTAGCCATGCTATGACCTGAGTTCATTGTTGTTTTACCAATAACCTTCATACTTTTAATGCTTTCATAAGTTGTATCATGGTTTCCCATGGCCTACCTCTTGATCTCTTGATAGCCTCTGACGTGACTAATGCAATCTCAGGTTTGGTGCTTTCAATAGTTGGCATCAAGATTTTCGGTGGCCTTCCTCTTGATCGCTTGATAGTATCTGAGTTAACTGCTTCTTTGGTTATGGATTTAACAGTTCCAAGTTTCCTTTCTTCTGGCCCGATTTCAGGATCCAACCCAGAAGACATACCTTCAGATATGATGTGGCAATTAGAAATCAGGTAGATGGAGGACAAAACAATACAAATTATATAAAGCAATCTAAATTGTGAAAACGAGTTGTGTTTTATTTAAGGAAATGTTGGTTTTAGAACACCAAAATTTGGGAGGTTTAATTTCATACCACCAAAATATCTCTTTTACTTTTTATACCATCAAAATTGTTCTCCATTAATTTTTATACCACTGCCATCCACATTGTGTATTCTACAGATAGCCCTGACACCTTTACCTTCCTCATCCTACTCATTCATCCTTGTCCTTATGCTGAGTTGTGGTATGCCATCACGCCTACCTCTCGCCGGTGAACCATTGGCAAGCCCACCACCGGTGCTGTCCACCCCCACCCTCTTCTCCTCTTCTCTACACTCCCCCGTATGGCCATACCTCAGCCATTGGCACATTGCTACAAGTGATGCCACTCAGAACCTGTTAAATATGTGATCCGAATTTTAGACCTACAATATATTCGGATTAGTTTCCTAGTAGGACTCCATGTATTTTCCTATTAGGTGTCTTTCTTTTATCTCCTATATATACTCTTCTAAGCCGTACTGGAAGGGGTGGTGACGTTCCCATTGTTATTCCCCTACGTTTGTAATCAACTTCTCGATAGTGATCATTGCCGGTCGGTGCCTGTGGTTTTTTCCCGCAAGAGTTTTCCACGTAAAATTCGTGTCTCCGTTGTGCATCTATTTTCATAACAGAACCTGTGTGTCATTGCTATCTGACTCAGGCAGCCAAGCAGCACCGCATCACGAAACGGTCCAGTCAGCACTTCTACAGTGAGCTCGTCCAGGATCTCTCCTTTTCCTCCCATCTCTAATGAATGAATTGAGCACAGCATGAACCAGGCAGAGCTTTAGATCTTGTGGATGAACGGTGTTCATATGCCTTAACTGACTAGCAGGAAAGGTGGTGAAGCGTAACGAGGCAGAGGACGCAACATAGTTTGCTGAGCACACATAGGGTGATGTGCCAGGGAGTCGAGTTGTCCACAATGGTGTATTCTGCACGCATCACGTTGATCCAGACAGAGCCACGACAGGCTAGATCTGGTATTCCACATGTTTTTCTTGCCAAAAAGATATAAAAATTCAAAAATATAAAGGCCCATACTGGCTGAAGTCGTATAGAACTAAACAGAATAAAAATTTGGAGGTATACATTTAACAGCAAGACTTTGGTGGTATAAAACAAAACGAGGTGAATTTTATTGGTACAAAAGCAAATATTTCCTTCATTTAATGGTTGTAAAGTGCTCTAGAAGTATGGAACTATCGCAGTCAAACTTTCACCCAAATTATTAAACATTTACAACCAGGAATTTTGCCCAGAACATATCGATTAGTATAGTAGCCAGTTCACTGAGAACAGAAAAAAACAATAACTACAGCATCAAGTGTTGAGTGTCATTATATCAGTTTCCAAGGGAAATAAAAACAATATATGTATATATTTATAAATCAGCTGGCAGGAGCAATGCCTTGGCCATTAGAAATAAAATAAGCCTAAAGAATGTTTAGTGGTATAGGCATAACCAAAATGTAGTGTGCATATTACAGCCTAGATTTTTCGCCTACATTTCCAGGTTATGTGAACTGTTTACTGGTGATAATCTGACATTCGGAAACTAAATATAATTCAGATATCAATTCTGAAAATATAGAGAAAAGCTACACACAAAAATAACTGCAGGAAATTGTAATCTCATTCGAATACAGAAACATTGGATGACGGGCAGTGCTATTTGTGAAGCCATGACAATTGTGGATGGTTTCTGTGACAACATTATATACTAGATGAATACTCCGCCCCGTTGCTGCGGTAAATTAAGTTGTATAGTATGTAAAAATAAGCTATATTATATTTTGTAAACCAAAATAAAATGGCTTCCTATGTTTTATATAATTAACACATGATTGCAAATATAATGCAAGGTGAACATATTTTATGTAATTGATACTTATGAATTTTGAACTAAAAAACAATTGAGATTGTATGGTTTTATGAGAGAAGAAAGAAGAAATTATTTGTACCATAGATCTATCATCCAAAGGCTAAAAATAATTGGGATGATGTGGCTTCATGAGAGAAGAGAGAAATAGCATTAACTACACTTAGTGGGGATGAACTATATAAATATATAGGATATGTTACTTGTGATAAGCACATCAAGCAGCTCGCATATTATTTGAATTCCTTATTAGTTTAAAACCAAACCCAAGGACTCATGTCACCTGATTCGACATATGACTGAAACAAAAGTTTAGGACTCCACATCTGCGGCCATGTCCAGCACAGCAGCACCTTTGATCTCGACACTGCAAATTTCCCCTGTTTTATTGTTTGCTTGTTTGTTGTTTTTTTTTTATTATTTCTGCTTATGATTATCTCTAGACAACTTATTTGTCATAGATGATGCTCCCTTGTCCATGATCTTGTGCCAATTTCTGTGGTAGTTATAATTATCCACATCTACAAAAACTTAATACCTATAACCTAAAATACCCTTTTACTAATACCAAGTATTTCATTTGTCGCATGTGTAACTTGACGCTGACAGAGTACAGATTCTATGAGATAGGTTGTATTACAAATTAGTGTTCAACAGAAAGTAACATAACTGCCAAAGGCAAAGTCAATAACTGTAGGAAATGTACTAATGTGATTACCACACATAACTAATAGCTACATGAACTTACAGTTATTTGATGCCAGGCCATTAGATAGTTTCTTGCCTTTGACCGATGCTCCTACAGACTTTTTCTTTGCTTTTCCTTGTATTTTCAGTCTTTTCAGCATACTTTGAGGCTGCAATTGAAAACAATTACCAAATTCTATTCAAAGAAGCCCTGACACTTCTCAGAAATGGCCATAAAGGTAGCACAAATAGCCATGAAAGAAAAACATTTAAGAGCAACTCACACTACAGTCAATGTTATTGATAACTACTGTTAGATTGGAAATGGCATGTAAAGTATTAAAATAATATTTTCAACCAATTCTGTAGTAAATTCCATGTATGTAAATTTGCAGGAATGTCATGAGAAATCAATTGACATTTCAGTTCTAAAACTTAGGCTCAAAGAAAACCATTTGGTTTGTGCCAGAAAGCATGAAAATAGGAAGTAGAATCGAGTTACAACTTGATGGACAATGAGCCGATAAGGTCAACAAAACTTATAGACCCAACTTTACCCTTTTTTATGCTCGAAGGCTGAAGCGGAATAGCTGATACATGGACAATCGAAAAGAATGGCATAGGATAAAACAAAGAGTCGTACAAGGGCAGTGAAAGAGAAACTGTCAAAACATTGGTTATGCATGGCCAAAGGCTCTAAGACACAAGCAATTCTCAATATTAACTTGATTTATTGTGGACTCTTTGGGAAAGCTGACAAGAATTTCCAGCATCTTCCCTCAAAAAAACAATTTTCAGTATCATGAAGAGCACTGTATTGCTCATTTCAAAAGCTTCTATGGTCTCTTGAATTAAATGAGAAATAACTGGACCAGATAGTAAACTGCGTATATTTATCAAAATTGCATGCTCAACTGTGTAAGAACTAAGAACATTAAAAAGCAAGTAATGCAGATTTTTCTTTGAGAGTTAGAGGTTTTGAAGGATAATAACATAATTTTGATAAGGAAAAAACAATACAAAAAAGTAATTACCAGATCTGTGCACCTGTCAAAAGAGTACATATCAGTAACGCTTCTCCTCGGAATATAGGCATGTTTAGTGATTTGTCCAGTTTCAAGGTAGTTGATTACAGACTTGAGTGTGCGGAATACATGACGACTAACAGGATCAGTATAATACTGCACAAGAAGATAATGTTTCTTCAGAAAACATTAATCAATGTGTTCCCATATGCCAGCATATTATATCAAAAGAATCGCATGCTATATTGTAATGTACCGGGTCTTTCCTAATTCCATCATTGCACTTTCTAAATATTATTTCCTTCACCCATCCTTCTGGAAGCCCATCTGGATTAAATTCTACCATTGCAAGAATCTGTAAATAAGTCTAACAATTAGCTCTAAAAAAAGCATTACTTGCCTAATAACATAAATATTTACAGCAAATACCATACATTATCTTCAGAGCTTGTATCACACAAACCCTTTACATCACATCTGGAAATCTTCCCCTCATTAGAATAGAGCAGTACATTTTCTTTCGACAAGAACCGCATTCCAGTAGGCAGATGAACATAGAACTGCAACAACATATTTCCATGGATTTTTAGTCACATGTAATTGAAAAATAATCATATCAGATAAAAATCATTTGTCAAACTCTCAGCCTCCACCCTGAAGGGCACTACCAGCAATTCCATCCTATGTTGCACCACATGTATTTTATCTAAAGCATGGTGCAAACGATCATGAAAAGTTCCAAAGTGGCTAATATTGTATCGTGGAGATATAAAGACTCTTATTTACAGTTAAAACCTATTACAGGAAATTTGTTTTTTGCTCCAATGTGGCTAATATTGTATCATTGTGGAAGGCAAGGATTTCCTTCACAAGTCACAATCAAATGTTTTTTGTGGCTACTTTACAATATTTCTATTCTTACGCAAAACAAAATAGGCCACATAAACTGGTAGGATGATAAACCCTGCCTTGTCTATTCAAACTGATGGATTTTTTAACACGCCTTCTATTTGGCTGCCCTCTCACCTGACCTATGTAGAATTGTGGAGTGCAACTGGCTAATATTGTATCATTATGTAAAATAGGTCGCGAATCGTTGTGCCTGAAATGATCACGGTTCTGTTCGAACCCCCCTGTGATCTCGGGGATTCTTTTTCTATCCTAGAACACAACGGTGTTGTTCAGGATGTTCTTCACTCCAAACTTTTTCGGTGTTTTCTACGGTTTGTTTTCACAACTGTTATTCTGCGTCTCCCCTCGGTTTCATGTGAGAGTCATTGGCGGTGTTATGAGTAATAACGCTTGATTCGAATTTTGACAATTCTTGTATAAGTTGTTCGTTCTCATCTAAAACTCGGGATAGTTCAGACAAACAAAAGAACAGGACTCGGTATTCTAACTGGATTCAGGTGGCATAGCCAGTTGCTTGACATTTACATTCTTTTGGTTTAGCTGCTTTTTGCTGGTCTGCATGAAAGTCCAGATATAGTCTGCTTTAAGAAGAAAATGTCTGTCGGCTCAAGAATTATTTTGAATATTTTGGACAGATTCGCTGAAGGGATGACTGCAAGGAGAAGATGAGGGCTGGAGCAGCACAACTGCAGGAATTAGTGTTGTCACTCAAGACTGTGGACAATGTTCTTTGTTTGGATGATCCTCCTGTTAAAGAAAGTTGGCATGGTGTATCGATCATGTTTACGTAATAAAAGTCTGTATGACCTTGATTGCATGATGTCTTCTTCATCTTATGGTTTGTGGCCAGATGAGATCGGTTCTCGAATGCAGCACTTTGCTTTGAACTCTATGAAAGATGCATGTGGTGTACTTGTGAGAACTTTGTTATCTGTTTTTCTTAATGTAACACGGAGTAGGATTTTCCATCACTCTTAAATAATTGGGCAGTAGCTTCCACAACCGATTTTTTTAGCAGAATACACCTGATGTTAATTGAAGGACAAGGTCCAAAATTACCTTGTACATTTTTTCCATCTTCTTACCCCCAGCTCTGACTTCAATTGCCCACCCATCTGGAAGCCATGTGTGCATTCTCTGCATGTGAAAAGCAGGAAAGCACAACACAAATGGAATCAACAGTAGTACAAAAAAAATCACATCATCATGAGTACAACTTACATGAAGCTCATTGTCATCGGCGCACGCCTGAGACTCCAGCACACGCTCATCCATCTCCGAAAAAAGATAATGTAGTGTCTCCATCTTTGTAGAGAATGTGTATCCTGACACCGGGGAAGTGTAATACTGCACATAAATGATCAGGAAGCGACCAAACCTGTAACGTCTCGACCCAAATGATCTTACAAATATCAAATATCACACAGAGATATATAGGTATGGGCATATGTTAGAGTGAATACCCGGTAGATGTTGCCGTTGTCACCACAACGTACCTCCATGATCCAACCATCAGGAAGCCAATCAGGTAGTTCCTCTAAGACCTCCGCATCCTTGTCCTTCTCCTCTGCTTCATTTGCCTCCACACTCTCTTCCCCTTGCTTCTTCATTTCTTCTGCCTCAACATGCTGCTCCATTTCGTTGTCATCTAAGATGACCACCGGAGGAGGCGAGTTGTCAACCTCTCTGTAGCAGAAGAAGCAAATCCTTAGTGCAATGACTTTTCTTTGAAATGTTGAGACTAACCAGTAACCGCCATCCTTAGTAAGGAAGGAAATGCTGACCAAATGTGACCAAAAACACAGTTGTAGGAAAATAGAAACTGAGAGATCGCACCGAATAATGGGAGTATACCTCTCAGGGGCGAAGCTAGCCCTGTTCATGAGGGTTAGCCAACCCTGAAGAAATTTGAAATCCTTTAGTAAAATGTTGTTTCGATCATCGTTTACTGTGCTATGCAATGGAGCTGACCCTGACAATATTTTCGGCTGGCTTCGCCCTAATTACCTCTAATCATACACTGCTCAGATACGAAAAACCCGAAATAGCTACAAAAATCTACCTCTACTGGGTATAAATCAACTGTTTGCAATCACCATATGAGTGTATCTAGGGAACATATCCTGTGCACACAGGCATTCTCGTTTGCACACCGTGTACACCAACTAACAAATTGCACCAAACAATCTAGAAAGAATTGTACAAGTACTTTCAATAGTATTACACTTATGTGTAAAGTCTTAACCTCAAATTCATTATATTTGAGCTGTAACAAAAAAAGATAAAAATTCTAACAGTTTTAAGAGTATGACACTGTTAGAAATTTGTTTTTTTCGTTGCTCCCTATATATAATGAATTTGAATATGAGACTTTACATATAGATGTAATACTACTAAAAGTATATGTATATTTTTTTATAGATTTTTTTGGTGATATGTTTTAGTTGGTGTCCATGGTGTGTACACGAAAAAAAACTTGTGTGCATAAGATACGTTCCCGTGTATCCATCCCAAAATACACAATCAATTCATTCAGGACAGAGAGCTAGTTGCACTACACCAGAAGAATCAATATTAATGCCAGAAATCGGCTCCTAGAACCAAAATAGGAGTATGGTTCACACGAATCGCCCAATAGAGTACATAAGAACAGGGTCTGTCTAGTTTGACTCCCCACTTTTCACAACTGCTCATGTGATTATCAGTCAAGCTCACGCATAGCAAACTAGAATCACAAGTTCACCCAGAGAGCATCACTCTCTGGGAGAGAAGAGGGACGAACCTGGCGCAGCCAGACGGCGAAGCGCGGCGGCGGCGCCGCCGCCGAGGAAGTGGGGAGGAGGAAGGCTGGCCGGCTCCGAGCGGAGGAGCGCTGGAGGCCAGCCTGGAGGAGCGGCGGGGCGCCACGCCGGCCGGGGTGGACATGGGAGGGTTTGGCCTCGCCGCGCGGGGAGGCCGCTCGGCGGTGGGCGGCGGTGGGTGGCGGACTGGCAGCGAGAGCAGCGTGTGAGGCAGGAAGGAATCGGTGCGCGTCTCAATTCTCGGACGCTGGTGGTGGGGCCCACCACAACGACATGGAGGAGCCCTCGACTCTCGAGATTCCTGTACTGGAGAGCTGGCAGTGCGATCCGTCGGCTTGAATTGATATGAGGAGAGCGAAGCTGGCATCGGACGGCGCTCGTATGGTGCAGTCCACCCTGTACAGCAAAGGAGCCCGGCATCACTCTCACTCAGTTACTCCGGTCAAGGAGGTGTCGACCAAACCTAGACAGACGAAAATAAATAAATAAGCCACGGGGCCAGGGCCGTTGTTGGGGGGCACATATCCTGTGCAAAGAAACTTCACGTATGTATTCCGTGAATATCAATTAACAAATGTCATAAAAAAATTTAAAAATTGTGCACATATTTTTAATGTTATTATACCTATGTGTTATTTTAAATCCATTGTATTTTATAGTAGAAAAACAAAAGGTCCAACGGTTAGTTTTAAGGTTATAAATATGAAAAAGTACGAATTACCCCCTTAAACTATTGTGGTCGATCGATGTACCCCTAACTTAAAAACCAGACATTGTTCATCCTGAACTTTTATTACCGGACGAATTACTCCATCAACCCAATCTAAAGCGGTTTTGTTCTACGTTACGTACGCGTGATAATCTAGTTAGCATTTTATTTATTAAAATAAATGTGGGACCACATGTCGTGCTCCTATTCCCATCTTCCTCTCTCTCTCTTCTCTCTCTTGCGCGCATGGCGGGCGGGAGAGGCAGGCGAGGCGGGGCCGTGGCAGAGAATTGAGGTGGGCGGGCACAGGTCAAGCGGCGGAAACGCTCCGCCGCGTACGCGCCGCGCTCGGCTGCTTCTCGCGCCGCCGCGATGTCTTCGGTTGCCTCCACACGGAAACGCTCCCGCTCCACCTCCATGGACGGCTCCGTGCTGGTGCTCACCTCCACTGGCCTTTGCACAACGGCGTCCTCACCGTCGACGACCATCGACTGCCGACTCGCCGTGTCGCGGTAAGTGCAGCTGACCTTGATCAGTTATGTGGCGTCTTCTACGGTGCCGGCTGCTGGCACGTCCACGAACACCAAGAAACGCCTCTCCTCGTCGGCGTAGAGCTCGCCGACGTCCACCGACGCTGCCCTGCCGTCCCCGTCAATGACGCTGTCGTAGCAGCCGGAGTTGACAGACCTGACGCGCACGCCGTGGTGAGGGCAGGTGATGGCGAGGCGCGCCTCCTGCACGGTGACCGAGAGGAGCCCGCCGATGCAGGAGAACGCGTCCTGGACGACGGCCTGGTTCTCGATGAAGGAGAGCGTGCCGCCGGTTTCCTCCGCGATGGTGTGCATCGCCGCCGCGTCGTGGTCGGTGCCGAAGCCGAACGTGTGGACCGGCACGCACCGGCCGCCGGAGCGCTTGAAGGAAGGCGGCACGAGCAGACTGTAGTTCTTCGAGTTCGAGGCGCCCACCAGTCCTTCAGATTGTACGTGTCCTGGCCGTCGGAGAGAAGGATGACGCTGGCGACGCCGCCGATCTGCACGAACACGAATCGCCTGGTGGTCGTCGTTGTCGTTCGCAAGCTTGCCTCCTGTGGACACTGGGCTTGCTGGGGCTAACTGTGCTGCTGCTCATGCTGCTGCTATCCAGTACGAGGCCGGCCACGACGACGACGCTGCGCGGGAGGTTCCGCTGCTCCTGCTGCTGCTATCCACGAGGCCGGCCACGACGACGACGCTGTGCGAGAGGTTCCGCGACCACGACCTCGGCACCTTCTCCGTGCGCCTCGCCGGCTACGAGGGAACGCCCGCCGCCGCTCGAGAGAGGAAGAGTGAGTGAGAGAGAGGAAGAGGGGACAGAGGAGGTGAGAGAGTGTGACAGTGGGGCCCCACCATTTTAAAAAATAAAAATACTGATTAGATTGCCACGTGTACGTAGGATAAAACCGCTCTAGATTGGATTAGGGGGTAATTTATCCAGTATTAAAAGTTCAGGGTAAATGATGTTTGGTTTCGAGTTTGAAGGGATAATTCAGTCGATCGTGATAGTTCAGGAGGTAATTCGTACTTTTCCTTACAAATATGTTAGAATTTTGTATTTTTCTCTTTATATATGATTAATTTGAAGATGAAACTTTACACGTAAATGTAATCCTATCTCTCCTATAAAGTTCATACCCACTAACTCTTAAAACTCAACATTCAACATGCAAACATGCCACATCATCACCTACTAGCAATAATTACATATTTAACCTCATACAAGTATACAACATCATCTATAATTTATTTAATTCTGCAAATCAACATGCAAGTATATCTAGGGGCTGTTTAGATTGATTCATTTTCAACCATACCTTTTTTTTTTTGCAAAGTTGCAAAAAAACGCGTTTATTTTGTTGCCAAATTTAGTAAATACATAAGAAATCCTGCTAAAATTTTGACAATATTGTCATCTTGCCAAAATTGGGTAAGGTTTATTTTGGCAACAATCTGAACAGGCCCCTAATCATCACCACTCAACTCATTCCACAATACTTTAACAAATCTATATATCTTTTTATAATATTTAATATATACTTATCAATATATTCCACATTAAATCGTGGGTCCTCATATTTCATTACTTTTTTCTTTTTACTCCTAGCTCGATTATCGAAAAAATATATTAAAAATTGTTTAGTAATTCTCACAACAAAGCGCGGGGAATCACCTACTACTATTGAAACTACATATACATTTTTTCTAAATTTTTTTATGATATTTGTTAGTTGGTGTGTATGGAGTGTGCACAGGAAGGCTCCTGTGTATATGATGTCCCACGGTATTAATGGCATTTATTTATTTATACTATATACAATAGTGTGTGGTAGTAACGCAAGTTTAATAGTATGCTATAAACCAATTATAAAATTATGTTGAGAAGAGAGAATAACATAAATAGAAAGTGCTAGATTTGCATAAGATTCAAAATAAATGTATTAATTAGAGAAAAAGATAGAAAAGAAAAAATAGACAAAACCTTATAGTGCATATATTATGCAAATTAGCTCTAAGGTAAGTCTATAGATGATACTAGTTAGCTCTACTATTAAACTTGCTGTCAGAAAGATGGTGATCGAACAGAGAAAACATGTAATCAAAATCTATAAATGTAATGGATACATGGTTCTAAGTGGGTTGATGGTCTGATTAATGCTAGGAAATGTTAAATAATATAGCTAGGGCACTAGGCCCTGTTTTTCCTAGGCTAACATAATTTGTGCGCACACTTTTTAAACACCTTGATTGGATATAATCCATTTGAATGGTTGTACTCTATGATCTATTTGGATGGTTGTACTCTAGCTTTACAATTAAATCAGACAACCATTAGAGAACCTCTTAAGCATAGCATATAATCCTATAAATAGGATATTTATATATGCTGATCACTATGTTCTATAGGAGTATGAATAGAGCATGAAAATTCTAATTTATATCAATGAAACGGGCATTCATTTAGGATTTAGGATTAATGAAACATATTTTTATATGTGGGCTAATAAAGTTTTTCCAATTTTTAACTAATTTCAGTTTTTTTCATTTACATTATTAGTTTTAGCACTATATGATCCACTAAAAATTGTAACTTATAATTTTCTCTATATTAAATTATTTATAGCTAAATTTAAAAATATTCATGATTAAGTTATATAACTTTTCTGATTTTGAATTATCGTTCCGGATAAAGTTATTTGTAGTTTCATATTGTTATTTATATGTTTATATTTCCTTCATCATTTATGTCCAACTATACTATATGGTTTAGGATTTTAATTTATGTCAATGAATATTATTTAGAACCCGTTGCAACGCACGAGCATTATTGTTAGGCCTTGTTTAGTTGGGGAAAATTTTTAGGTTTGGTTGTCATATCGGATATACAGACACACATTTGAAGTCGTTTTGAAGTATTAAACGTAGTCTAATAACAAAACAAATTACAGATTCCGCCTGAAAACTGCGAGACGAATTTATTAAGCCTAATTAATCCGTCATTAGCAAATATTTAATGTAGCACCACATTATCAAATCATGGCGTAATTAGGCTTAAAAGATTGGTCTCGCAATTTACATGCAAACTGTTAAATTGGCTTTATTTTTTTCTATATTTAATACTCTATGCATGTGTCCCAACATTCGATGTGATGGGTGAAAGTTTTTGTTTTGGGAACTAAACAAGGCCTTAGGCTGAGTTTGAGGAGAATGTGATAGCTAAAATTGAGAAGATATGCAAAATGAGGTGAGCCATTACCACATGTTTAATTGACTATTAACTATTTTAAATTTCAAAAATAGATTAATATGATTTTTTAAACAACTTTCCTATATATTTTTTTAAAAAGCACTAAACTAGTTTGGGACACGCGGAAAAAATGTGCTTTCTCTCCTATAACCCAACGAACAAACGCAGCCTAGTCTTCAAGACTGTGTTTAGTTTCCTTCAAACTTTAAACTTTTCCATCACATCAAATATTTAGATACATGCATGAAGCATTAAATGTGGACGAAAAAAAAAACCAATTGCACAGTTTGCATATAAATTACGAGACGAATCTTTTGAACCTAATTACACCATGATTTGATAATATGGTGCTACAGTAAACATTTGCTAACGACAGATTAATTAGGTTAAATAGATTCGTCTCGCAGTTTATAGGCGAAATCTGTACTTTGTTTTGTTATTAATCTACGTTTAGTAGTTTAAATGTGTGTACATATATGTTAAATTTTTTTTTGCCAAAACAACTAAACATGTTTTTTAAAAAAAGAGTAAAGTGTACGGGCGGTTCTTAAACTTGTAGGGTATATCATCTAGGTCCCTAAACTCTCAAAATGCATATCCAAGTTCTAGAACTTGTCATAGTGTGTCATCTAGTTCCCAAATCACCACAATCCCTTTAGACATGCCACACGGATATGACATGGCATTATTTTGACCGACAATGGGACCCATTTAAATTTTTTCATTTTCTATTTTTTCTTCTTTTTTCCCTTTCTTCTCATTTCTCTGTGACCCGTGCAGAAAAAGAAAAAGGAAAAAGAAGAATGAGAAGAAAACGAAAAAGAAAAAGAAAAGAAGAGAAAAAGAAAGAAAAGGACACGTCATATCCATGTGGCATTGCCGCATTAGCGCCACGTAGGATCCTGGAGGAGATGTGTTAATTTGGGATCTAAATGATACACTTTGACAAATTCTGAGACCTATATATGCATTTTGAGAGTTTAGGGACGTATATGACACACGCTACAAAATTAAGGCCAAGTTTAGTTCCAAAATTAGGTTGTGTTTAGTTTATACTGAAGTTTAAAAGTTTGGTTGAAATTGGTACGATGTGATAGAAAAGTTGTGTCTATATAAAAGGCTTGGTGTGATGGAAAGTTGAAAGTTTGGAAAAAAACTTTGAAACTAAACAAGGCCTTATTCTTCAAACTTCCAACTTTTCCATTACATCAAAACTTCCATACACATAAACTTCTAAATTTTTCTTCACATTATTCTAATTTCAACCAAACTTACAATTTTAATGCGATCAAACACACTATGAACCGTGCACTTTACTTAAAGTAAAAAGAAAAAAACTGTGCGCTCTCCAACTACCGCAGCAACGTGTCGAGCACAGGAACACGTGTCACTTCAGTTCTTCCAATTGCTGGGGCCCACCACTGTTTACTTCTGTACAGGCAGGTGGCCATGCTGATGGCACTCCACACTCCTCGACTTTCGTAGCAGCAAGCCACGCGTGACCGAGAAGCCTCGCGGCCATGGCGACGGCGACGCAAGCTCCCACCTCGCCCGCCGCCGCGTCCGGGCGTGGCTCCGTTCTCCCCCTCCTACGTGGCCGCCCCTCCACCCGCGTCCGCCTCGCCGTTGGCCGGCGACGGCAGACCGCCCTCCGCGCGCAGCCGCCGGGGGCGGCGGAGGTGGTGGAGCAGTCGGTGAACACCATCCGGTTCCTCGCCGTGGACTCCGTGGAGAAGGCCAAGTCCGGCCACCCGGGACTCCCCATGGGGTGCGCGCCGCTGGGCCACGTCCTATTCGACGAGTTCCTCCGGTTCAACCCCAAGAACCCCTACTGGTTCGACCGCGACCGCTTCATCCTCTCCGCCGGCCATGGATGCATGCTCCAGTACGCACTGCTTCACCTCGCCGGATACGACAGCGTCACGGTGAGCTCCTCTTTTCTTGAATTTTTTGTGGGGCTTTAGGAGGGTTTTTTGGTCGAATTTTTGGAGCAGTTTGTAAATGGAAATCGATTGCCCTGGAAATATGAAACTAATGTTGGTTGTTTTGGGATTTAAATTGAAATAAGTTGAACCAAATGCGAAAGGCATCAAAGGTTGCAGAGAGATCTTTGATCCTATCGGCAATCTGTTTCAATTCTTGTACTGCTTCTTAGAAGATGGGGTATGCTTATCCCAGTCCCCTCTCTGCTTTCATGGTCCGGTTTTCTACCGGTAGTTGTGGTGCTATTTCGGCTTCTCAATTCCGGCATGAAAGCTTTCTTGGGATGATCTGAGGAATCATGTAATTTTCTGCGCACAGTAATTTTGACAATTGGTAAGCAGGCAGGGCAAACTTATATCAGCATGATTGTTTGTTCATTTCTAAATTAAGTTTCAGAGGTAAATGGATAACATATCTTAGCTGTGTGTCTTATGACAAAGCCGGAGATGTAATCCATTTCCATTATCTAAAAAAATGGATAACATAAATCCAGATGAGAATTGTCATAATCTGTAATAAGAATATATTCCAATTGTATATACTCCCTTCGGATGAAATTACTGGACGGTTTGGACTGTGCAAATGCTTGCACCTAGTTGTATTTAGCTGTCGGAAATGTCAGATAAACCTGACCAGAGGGAGTGCATGTTGATCTTGTGCACTAAATGTAATATTGATAAATTTGTAGTCTTATATTTCGTTTGGTTCTCTATTTCTCCTTTGTACACGTATCATGATTGCACCAAAGCAGCAGTGCCATCACAAGTTGGACAAGAAACAAGTTCCAGACATGTATATCTAGAGAGTTAGACTATCTCTAATGTTGAGGTGTCCAACAGTGATAAGTCATTTTAACATGTTCTCTAGCAACTGACTCACTAAGCATAACAAATGAAATAAATCTTCTCTGCATTATGCGGTTTTGGCTGTCTTCACCTGTTTTTGTTCTGTTGCTTTGTTTACTTTCTTATTGGATGTGCGATGGCTAGCAGATTAAACATCCACATCATTCATCACAGTATATTCTGGCCTTCCACTCTTTTATGTTCTGCTGAGCATTTTCAATCCTTATTCTCTAGACTGCTGGTAAGTTGGAGCAGTTGTTATCCCATCAGCTGATGACACCAAGCTCCATACATGCCATGGCAGCAACATTATTTGTTTTGATGCAAACGAATATAAAAGAAAGCAGTACATTATAGGTCATACTTTCATATTTTAGTTGTTGTAGCTTAGCACACATAAAACAAGGTTGTAGTTAACTCTAGGTTTTGTGACATTTTTACCCCCTATTGATTACCTTTACTTGTAATTAATAGCATCCAAATTACCTTGCCATTTCACCTAGCTCGTTCAATCCCATGCCTCTACACCTTAACATCAGCCCATAAATGGTCTTGCAAACAGTTCATTGACAAGAGATATGAACTTGAGTTAGGATATATTGGGGAAATTATCTCAAAGAGATGAAACATTATTTCTTTAAGAACAAAACCAACACCCTAAAACAGTATCTTAAAAAAAATTGAGATTTTATATGGTTTTCAAATTAGATGTTATATTTTTGGTGATGAATTATCATCTTTATTTGTTTAGTCAGTAAGATATTAATATTGTTCCATTAATTCCTTCTTAATTTTTTTTATTAGAGGATCATATTTGTTTGTGCAGATGGATGATCTGAAAGCTTTCCGGCAGTGGGGAAGCAGAACTCCTGGTCACCCAGAAAACTTCGAAACACCTGGTGTTGAAGTCACTACTGGTTTGCCTCTTGTACTAATTTTTAAAGTTTGCTTTATCCCCTTCTGGTGTTCTTCCGGAAAAATTACCTATCTCTAAAACCTTCTGATGTTATGCAGGTCCTCTGGGGCAGGGTTTTGCAAATGCTGTTGGCCTAGCGCTTGCTGAGAAACATCTAGCTGCCCGTTTCAATAAGCCTGATTTGAAAATCGTGGATCATCACACGTAAGTTATTCCTTTCTTGACCTAATGCACAATAGGGACAGTGGTAAGTTCTAATACAATATTGGTACTTGATGGTCTTAGGTATGTTATACTTGGGGATGGCTGCCAAATGGAAGGTGTGTCAAATGAGGCATCCTCCCTTGCTGGTCACTGGGGTCTCGGGAAACTAATTGCCTTCTACGATGACAATCATATATCAATTGATGGTAGCACAGGCATTGCTTTCACTGAAGATGCACTTGCCCGATATGAGGCACTAGGTTGGCATACTATCTGGGTGAAAAATGGTAACACAGGGTATGATGACATCCGTGCTGCAATTAAGGAAGCAAAGGCAGTCAAAGACAAGCCAACTCTTATCAAGGTGACAGCTAGTTTGCCACTTTAATTTCTTTGCTTATCATCTCGATTCAGTTTTACCAGACAGAAGGTGTTGATCTTCCATATAGGTGACTACTACTATTGGTTATGGATCCCCAAACAAAGCAAACACTTATAGTGTTCATGGTAGCGCTCTAGGTACCAAAGAAGTAGAGGCAACCAAAAACAATCTTTCTTGGCATCATGAACCTTTCCATGTTCCTGATGAGGTGAAAAGGTACATATTATTCACTACTCTACGCTTAAGCCACTGTTGGATTTAGGCTGCAGTGCTGCACATTTTCGAAGGAAAAGTAATCATAATTCATAATTTAAATATCTTTTTAGCAATCTTTTATTTTTGAGCAACCATCGTAGTTTAACAATGTAGCCAGTCTTCAGGCAATTCAAATAAGATGGTTTAATAAGAAAGTAGTGGTTTAACTGATCAATTGCAAGGTCAAGATGAATTCAAATTTATCTTCCTCAACATTTGGTGGTACACTGTAAGCATTGCCATGGGATCAATGCCCTATTTCTACTAGAATACATTAATACCACAGAACAAGAGTAGTAAAATAATAAAATCAACAGCAATGCTTCCCATCCATGATTTCTTTGGTGTGTTGCAAACTTCCTATATGTAATAGTTAAAATCGAGAATTATTTTTCAGATGTATAAATCGGGAGCATCATATGTGTGATCAATCTTGAACTGCTCTTTATCAGTAAATTTCAGACCCTTTGTTTTGTGGCATTAATAAAACAAAACGACATATTTTATTTTTTTTCCATCACAAAACCACTTGTTCTCAGTAAACTGTCAGGGGTGCACAAGCAGGCTGATACGTAAAGCATGCCACATCAGTTCATTGCGAGCTCCAGGGTGTGTGCAGGCTTACTGCATTCCTCAGTGTCATAGTTGCCCTGCACTGCCTCTTTCCTGCTTCAGTATTGCCTACTTGCTGCAGCACTAGACTTGCCATGCACCACCATCTGGAGAGGCTGCTTCAGTTGAGCTATAAAAAAAGGTTTCTTCTTGCTAACTAGAACTCTAGAAGCAATATTTCAAGAGAAGGCTTCAATGATGATTTTTTGTGTTCCTGAAATTAACTGAGAAAGTAACCCCTAAAAAGACAATGAGAGCAATCCTAGCAAAAATGCTTCAGCCTTATACAATTTCTCCAATATGTGAGAAGAAAATATCAACAAATAAATCCAAAAATTTTGAAGATAATAATTCGGTACAAAACTAATGCACAGCTGCACAAAAGTAATCTATATCACATATCTTACAAATACCCTAATCTAGGGTTTATGCTTTAAGCAGCAAATATGGGCCAACGCCAACAGGCGGAGAAGGCAAGAACGTTCCTGCTTGTAATGCAACTACCCCCTATAGCAATCACCACCCAGACATTCAGACTTATTCCGTGTGGGGAAGACCACAACAACCTGTGCTGCTAAAGTTCAAGGAGACTGATAATGTTTTTGAGGAAAAAGGAGACTGATAATGCAGTTTTGTGAAATTTATGTTTCAATTTCCATTTTTTTGTTCAAACAAACTTTGTTCTGCACGATAGTTTGGTTAATAAAATTATTCCTCACAGGCACTGGAGTCACCATATTGATGAGGGTGCTTCTCTGGAAGCTGAATGGAATAAAAAAATTGTTGAATATGAAAAGAAATATCGCCAGGAGGCTGCTGAGTTAAAGAGCATAATTTCAGGAGAACTGCCTTCCGGGTGGGACAATTCTCTTCCAGTAAGTGCTTCCCTGAATTCAAATGCCATGTCTGTTCAAATAGCAGGTGTAAAAATGATGCATATGTTTTTCTTTTCACTGTTCTTTTATCTGTTTTGCAGAAATATACTCCTGAAAATCCTGCTGATGCTACAAGGAACTTATCTCAACAATGCTTGAATGCTCTTGCTAAAGCAATACCTGGATTTCTTGGAGGTAGTGCCGATCTCGCAACATCAAATATGACATTACTAAAAATGTTTGGTGATTTTCAAAAAGACACACCTGAAGAAAGAAACATCCGTTTTGGTGTGAGAGAGCATGCAATGGGTGCCATTTCCAACGGCATTGCATTGCACAGTCCTGGACTAATACCTTACTGTGCAACATTCTTTGTGTTTACTGACTATATGAGAGCTGCCATACGTCTTTCGGCCTTATGTGGATCAAGGGTGATCTTTGTAATGACTCATGATTCAATTGGCCTTGGAGAAGATGGGCCAACACATCAGCCTGTTGAACAGTTATTCAGCCTCCGCGCCATGCCAAACATACTAATGCTTCGACCTGCAGATGGAAACGAGACTTCTGGAGCTTACAAGATTGCAGTTCTTAATAGGCAAAGGCCCTCTGTCCTTGCCCTTTCTAGGCAGAAGCTTCAACAGCTGAAAGGAACATCAGCGGAAGGCGTTGCCAAGGGAGGATACATTATTTCTGATAATTCATCAGGAAACAAACCAGATATCATTCTCATCGGCACTGGTTCTGAACTTGAGATTGTAGAAAAAGCCGCAGATGAGCTGAGGAAAGATGGGAAGACTGTACGAGTAGTTTCACTGGTTTGCTGGGAATTGTTTGAGGAGCAGTCGGAGAAATACAAGGAGAGTGTTTTTCCAAGTGAAGTAACTTCTAGGATCAGCGTCGAGGCTGGGGTCACATTTGGATGGGAGAAATATATCGGAGAAAAAGGTAAAGCTATTGGTGTTGACCGTTTTGGTTCTAGTGCGCCTGCTGGGAAAATATACAAGGAGCTTGGTTTGACAGTGGAAAATGTCATTGCAACGGCCAAGTCACTGTGAAGTATCGTTTGCTTTAATGAGCATATATATAGGAATGCCAGTTTCAATAATATATTGGATTTGAATAAAGCGGCAGGCTTTCAAGTAGTTTGTGCTTGAGGAGTCCGTGTTTAGGCTTTCTGAGTGTACTTTTTTTTTGAACGAACCAGTCAGTGTAAGGCACTTTACATGCTGTTTCAATTCACTCTTGAATTTTGCCGTTGCACTTGGGAGCATTGAGAGTTTATTAGTCGGGGCCGGCCCATGAACTGCCATTACTATGTTGTTGCAGAATAAAATGTTGATGGCATTATCAGATTCATTATCGGCTTTTTATCAAGTTATAATGGTATGGTTCCGATTTTTCTAATTTATTAAGCCTAGTTAATCCGTTATTAATAAATGTTTACTGTAGCATCACATTATCAAATTATGACGCAATTAGGCTTAAAAGATTTGTCAAAGATTCGTCTCGCAATTTACACGTAATTTGTGTAATTAATTTTTTTCTATATTTAATATCTCATGCATGTGTCTAAACATACGATGTGATAGATTTGGGAACTAAATAGAGCCTTACGTTGCACGGTTTCTGAATCCTTCTGCTGTTCTGCAAGGCTTGCAGTTTGCGGAGAATTGAAGAACATGCAATGGCATGGATGAACGTAAGTATTTTTAGGGGATTATTCTCGATATGACCTGACCGCGTAGATTTTCTGAATCCTTCTGCTGTTCTGCAAGACTCGCAGTTTTGCAGAGTATTCAAGAACAGGCAATGGAATAGTTGAAAGGGATGAATCAACGAACAAAGCGGCAACATTTATCCATGTACTCTATTTTCTGTAAGGTCTTCTGCCGTATTCTAAACATGATACTGTAATTGGCACCATGCTTTATACATGAGCAGTAGGAACATTCCAGTAGACGATGTTAAAATACAGATTATAATGCAGATCAAAGTAACACAACATCGTCAATCATGTCGTGCACGTCATTATTGTATATAAAAACGCAGTTATTCTTTATTTCCTCAGGCACAAAACCTTACAAAATTGAAAGCAAATTTTCACCATCTAAATGATCAGTACCGACCTTTTAAACTGAAGCAAAAAAAAAATCATAATAATGTACAAGAGACTATAGCGCGTTTGTTGGCACGCCAGTATTTAAGCTCGTTGGTCAACTTCAATTGACGATCTGCCGTGGTTTTAGCTGGTAGGGTAACGAAGAATTGCTCCAAAGATGTTGCCTTGGATAGAAGATACTTTGCGAGCAATCTCTCGTTGGGCTTCCCTTTGTAGTTGTGCAATTTGATCTTCCTCAGCTTGTGCAAGCACTCGATGTTGCTCTCCCACAAGCTCAGCGGCACACGCACACCTTGGTTATCATCCGAGGCGCCGCCGTCCTCCTCCTCCTCCTCCTCGGAGTCGTAGTCGTCGTCGGAGTCGACGCCGAGGTAGTATGGCTTTGCAGGCTGAGGACGGAGAGGGAACAGCGAGAGCACGTCGAGCTCCGGCGTGTTGCGGAGCAATGTGGAGACTGAGCGGATGGTCTGGTCGTCCTTGAGGAGGCCCTTGAGCGCGAGCTGCCGGAGGTGGGGATGGTGGCGGAGGGCGCGCGTGAAGGCGCCGCTGTGGTACGCCATCGCCGGGCGGAGGTGGAGGTGGAGGAAGGTGAGGATGGCGCACCGGGTGATGAGCTTCGTGATGGGCACGACGGCGGGGGCGGATTTCCCGACGAGGCTCTCGCAGATGTCGATCGTCATGGCCAGGACGTTGGTGCAGTCGGCGATCATCAAGAAGTTCTCGCCGGCGGGAAGGCCGCCCTTGTAGCGCAGTGTCCGGAGGCGTTGGGTGTGGAGCACGACGTGGGCGGCGTTGTGGCAGCAGATCATGGCGAAGCTCTCGAGGCGCGGGCTGGCAACGACGAGGTCCGCCACGCTGGGGCACTGCTCCAGCGTCAGGTCGGCGAGGTTCGGGCAGCCGGAGACGAGCTGCTGCACCGCCTCGTCCGTCGTCGCCATGATCCTCTTGAGGGAGAGGATCTCCAGCGACGGCATGGAGACGCCGCCCTCCGGCACGTCGAGCTGGAAGTTGGTGAGCCGCAGGCGGCGCAGCGTGTCGCACCGGAAGATGTGTGGCGGCGTGGCGGTGAACGAGCCGCGCATGGAGTCGTCGAAGTCGGCGGAGGCATCGGGGTGGCGGCGGAAGGGGCAGAGCTTGCGGTTGGAGCAGTCCCCGTGCCTGAGCTTGACGTCGAACTCCTGGAGGCCGGCGGCGGTGGCGGTGGCGACCGCCTGGTGGAGCGCGTCGTGCGGCGGCCAGAGATCGACGAGCCGGAGCGTGCGGATGGGCGCCGCCGAGTTCTTGGCGACGATGGCGCTTGAGATCTGGTCGCTCTCGGGGTCGACGAGGTCGACGACGGGGACGGCTGCGTGGATGTGGCGCCACCGGTGGGACAGCGCGGCGGTGCTAGCCGCGTCGACGGAGCCGAGGTGAGAGAGGACGCGCACTAGTATTCCGTCCGGGAGAGCGCTCAGCCGGTCGTGTCGGTGCCTGCCGGTCGTCGTCGCCATATTGTCGGCGTCGTCTCTTGACGGCGTCGTAGATTGGTTTGTGGCGTCGGCTGTCGTCGCAGTTAGGTGCTATTTATGCCGATTAGGCGCCGCCCGTGCCCGAGTTTGTTTCTTCCTTTATAGTTCTAGTCGGTTTTAGCAAAAATCGGGGCAGGTACCACCTCGATTCCGTCTCGATCATTGGGGAGCGTATTTCAACGGGACTCCCTCATTCCAAATTAAATAAGACCCAGATGGTACTAAAATTTTTAATCACATCAGATGTTTTTTAATCACATAAGATGTTTGTGACACTAATTATAAATATTAAACGTAGACTATTAATAAAACTCATCCATAATCTTGGACTAATTTACGAGACGAATCTATTGAGCCTAATTAATCCATAATTAACCTATATGATGCTACAGTAAACATTCTCTAATTATGGATTAATTAGGCTTAAAAAAATTGTCTCGCAAATTAGCTTTCATTTATGTAATTAGTTTTGTAAGTAGTCTATATTTAATACTCTAAATTAGTATTTAAATACAGAGACTAAAGTTAAGTCTCTGGATCCAAACACCACCTCAATCTCGTACGAGATTCTAATACTAAAAATATATACGTATTTAGATCCGTAGTACAGTAGTAGTACTGGATATGAATAAACCAATCTCGTACGGTATCGTCGTACTATAAATTTACGTGTTCAGATTTATAATACTATAATGTTCACATCTTATATAAGATTGGTTTATTTAGGACGGAGAGGGAGTATGTTTCAGCAAATCCAGATTCCGCTAATTAAGCAATAATCACCTTAAATTTCCGAATCCATCCATTGATCTTGTGGACCATTGGATTTAAATCCAACGGAAGCCCAAGAAACTGACCACAGAACAAGTTAATGGGCTTATGACTGTCATAAAAGAGGTCTGTTGGTTTAACGGGCTTTTAACGGATTTCAGATCTGTTTTTATTTCTAGTAACCTATATTTGCTTTGGACATTGCCCAATAATGACCCATGGGATCTATGCTTCTTTTTGCTTAACTTTTTTTCTTTCTGAACTTTGATAAGTTTTGCATATTTTGGTCAAAAAGTGTTCGTTGCAATTTGACTTGAAAGTCAAGACAAATCAAAATAAAAATATCCCAAGAGAAATAGGGATAGGTGAGATCAAATCTCTATCTCTACCATATATATTAGAAAAACTGAAAAATATTTCTACCAGAATTTTTATACATCATCTGTGTTTAAATTGGTTTTTAAGATGTGAGTCTAGCATAACTACTATACACCCTCCTCCCAGCTCAACCCCTCCCTCTCCTAGCCCAACCCAATCGACCTACACCATCCCACCGCTTTGTCCCACGTGAATCCACTCGGTGCCCCACACGCGTCTTTCCTGATTGGTCTTTATTTTTCTCTCCCCCTTTTTTTTTATTTTTCTCCTTTTCTTTTCTCCCAATCCAGATCCTCTCATTCTCCTCCCAATCCTCTCTCTTTTCCTCCTCCTGTTTTCTTCTTCTTCTTTTCTCTTCCAAATTTCTCAACTCAAAAATATTTTGCTTATACAATTATCATTGTTTAAGGTGTGTATGCGGTACGGTTAATACTATTGACTAGAAATCCACGCTTGGCTGATGGTGCCAGAACTGTGTTGTGGACGAACTAAGTTGACAGAAACAATGGCCTAGGAGATCTGTTTAGTTCCAGTGCAGGTCCAAATCTTGGTGAGATATGGGCATGCCGGTTTGATCCATCAACTGATAAGATATACAAATAACATATCAAAGAGCCGATCGGCTGATAAGCCGATGGAGTAATTTCAGCCGATGCCGATACCAGCTGGTAGCGATAGGATTTTGAGCTATCAGCTCTATATTTGATGTAGAATCTGACACTTGATGTAAATAAAGACAATCGGCTAATGATAATATGATAAAACAATAATATAATCCAATAGAAACCAATCGTCTAACAATAATATAATAGAATAGGCACTGATCCGAAGGTTAAAGCATACATCGGCTGGAGGTCCGATGTCATGGAATCCAAATGATTAGATAAACAATGAAACCTTTGTTGCGATGGGCTAAATGCAACTTGTATGTAATTCTTGTAAGCTGATACAACGTCCATATATATAACTCATTGGCTGAAACTCCGGTGAAACCCTTATTGACAATTAAAAAGCAGGCTAAAGATTATGGTTCTAAGCACGACTTAGTAGGTCGAGTGTACTGATGCAGTACTAGGTATGAAAATAAACAAAATATCTCGACAATCAAGCCCTTGACTGAATTTCAGGGTGGTCGATATCTTAGCTAATCTAATATGGTAAAGCGATTTAGCCGATATCGGCATAAACCCTAAAACGAATCTCAACCGATATAGGTAAATCGAACTACCAAGCTAGATTAGCAAAGATATATGATAGTAGTGCTTACATTGACAAGATCAGAGTATCAAAGCCCTAGCTCCGCCGATGCAAACAACCATGACAAGTATAAACTCGTCGAAAAAGTAGAAAAGTAAAAAAAGGGTGGCGATGCGCCGAATTGTAGATCGTGGAGATAGTTTACAATGACCCCGGGTATACATATTTATACCCATGGGTAGATACTAGTCCTTGTTAGACAAGAAAGAAACTTTCCTAGGGATAAAAGAAAAACATGAAGTCCTTATCGGACACTAAACACACTTTTCTAAAGATAAAAGGAAACTAACATATTATTTCTAATTAAAAGATACATTGCCATGCCGCATACTCCTTGAACTCTGTCTCTTCTGGATAAACTTCTTTTAGTTGATTAATTTCCTTAACCGAATATAGCAAGAATCTGACTAATGGCGACTTGATAATTCCCATCGGCTGATTCTAGGACTCTGAAGCCGATACTGACTCTAGGCCGATGATGACTTCAGGGCTTATCAAATTTCATTGTTAACAATTACTCTGCAAATACTTTTCATCTATAAGTAAAGTTTCACAAATTGAATAATCAAAATTTCAATCTTTGATCAATGAGCAAACGACCCATGCGTCAACTTATGGAGAATAGTCACCAAATCAATTTATGAGACTATAAAAAGGTGTACATAAGACATTCTTTGTGTGACGATGCATGAAGCGAGCACAACCGGGTTGAATGCTATATATATATATATATATATATATATATATATATATATATATATATATATATATATATATATATATATATATGTCAGGGTTACGGATAAGGTATACCCTCTACCCTTTGATATACGTTGTATACCGATACGGTATACCTACGCGTATACGAGTAGTTCCTGTATATGCTAAGGAAACCTATCACGTGAGGGAAATAGAGTTCACCAATGGAAGGAGTCCTACTCAGATAGAACTGGGTCGTTACTATACCATGTGGGGTTTGCCACCTCCGAGTCCTACTTGAAGATTGACTGACCCGCGGTATAAAAGGGACCCCCCAGGAAGGGCTTAAGGCATCGAGTCTTACCGTCAACACACCCACCACAGCCTACGAAGCCGGAGCCTACAGGAGCCAAGTCGCTGGGTAATCTAGTCGAACCAACTCGACTACGGTCTCATCGGTATCATCAAGTTCTGCTATTCCCTTTGTAATCTGTGGTTGTCGTCATATAATCCCATATCAACTGGATTAGGGCTATTACCTATCAAGGGGCCTGAACCAGTATAATCCCTGTTTCCTGTTTGCTTGATGTCGTACTACGTAGATCCTCGTACCAGCGTACCCCAATACCCTCTATATCCGGTCTACGGGTATCCCCCGTCGACAGTGGCGCGCTAGGTAGGGGGACTTGGTGCTCAAGGTTCTACTACTATGTCATCAAGCTTCGTCAACAACAGCGTCAACCCCGGCATCAACCAAGGAATTTCTACCTCGACAATGCTGGTGTGGACTCAAGTCGGCGAAATCGTCTTCCCGGTTTACACCACGGTGCCGATCTCTACTGGTCTATCAATGACTAGAAGCGAGAACGTCGTGGTTACAACCCTGGATGACTCCATGTCGAAGGATCCTCCTGCAGAAGTGGAGAACGGAACATCAACGATATCTGAGCCCGAGAAGGATCCTAGTGCGGCCAAATCTTGTCCTTCCGACGTGAATCACGAGCCGACAAGGACAACTTCCGAAGCGACGAGGTCCTGGTGTCCTATCCACAAAACCAGGAAACATACCTTGCAAGCTTGTTGGGTTTTTCTCGACGTACAAGCTGAGATCCGTGCCTGCAAAGAGCGTGGAATCCAACGTACTTCTCCAACCCGTGATGTCTATTGTCCTATTCACAAGACAAAGAATCACGACCTCTCAAGCTACAAAGTTCTTCTCAGCGCCATGAAGACGTCACCTCCTAAGGTCCAGCAGTCACAAATCTCTCTTAGAGATACAGACAAGGAACGAGGAGCGACAGTTATCTCAGATCGATTCGTTGGGGTAATCGACATCGATCCCTACGAGCCGTCAGTTCTACACTTGCTCGAAGACCAGGCCTCGTCGTCAACGAGTACACCACGCGATGTGTTCGCTATCGATGGGACCAGTACGTCTGCGCGCGCTAACGCAGAAGTGGAGGATCAAGTGGTTACACTGGCCCAGCACATCAGGGCCATCGACGCAATACTGAGGGAGACCCCTTATGATCCCGTTCTGAACGATGATCTCGCACAGTGGATAGAATGACTACGGGAATCGGTGGCCAACCTCAGCAACGCGTTCGAGGAGGCCGCTGCCAGGGTACTGCCAGAACAACCGCCAACCGGCGACGCTAATGGCGAACTACCTGAGCAGCGGGCGTCACCTCGTCAAGCCACCCCTCCACCTCGCGGCACCAGCGATCTCCGTGACCATCTGAATGGCCGCCGAGAAGCACGACACGCTCGTGACAACGAAAACCATTCCTGACATCGTGACTCCTCGCGACGTCGCGAGAACGAAGAGCGAGGAGGACACCCGAGCGAAAACCAAGACTGTGATAACCGCCACAACCGCCATGATCGCAACGATCGCGAACAGTGGATGCTGGGCGATACTGGTGGAGGACGCCGCCATAATGATGATGATGACGGGGATCGGCGCCGGGACAACAACGGTGGGTGACGACAGGATTCTCAAGAACCCGTATGTCATCCTCGTAATCGTACCCCAGAACCAAGTCACTCATCGTCATCGTCATCATCCTCATCATCCTCGTCATCAGATAGACATCCACGGAGGACATACGATCGCCGACAACCCACCGCCCCCGGCGACGGGTGTAGAGCTTTCAGTCGTGCCCTACGTGATGTCCGATGGCCTAAGAGATTCTGACCAGGAGCAATAGAGAAGTACGATCGGAGCACCGACCCAAAAGAATTCCTTCAGGTCTATTCCAAAGTACTCTACGCTACCGGAGCAGACGATAACGTGTTGGTGAATTATTTGCCGGCGGCGTTGAAAGGATCTGCACGTTCATGGCTAGTTCACCTCCCACCATACTCGATTTCTTCATGGGCAGACCTGTGGCAGCAGTTCGTCGCTAACTTCCAAGGAACTTACAAGTGCCACGCGATCAAAGACGACCTACACACGTTGACACAGAATCCGGGCGAATCATTGAGGGACTACGTTCGGCGCTTTAATGAGTGCAGAAATACGATCCCCGAAATCACCGACGCTTCTGTGATCTGCGCTTTCAAGACTGGTGTCAGAGATCGCTACACCACCCAGGAGTTGGCGACAAGGCGGATCACGACTGCTCGAAAACTATTCGAGATTGTCGATCGATGTGCTCACGCGAACGACGCATTGAGACGCAAGAACGACAAGCCAAAGACGACGGGAGATAAGAAACTAGCCAAGGACGCACCTGAGTCAAGTAAGAAGAAAAGTCACAAGAGTGGGAAAAGGAAAGCTCAAACGGAAGTGCTCGCAGCAGAGTACGCGGACTCGCCCAAGCACCTAGCCCACAAGGCAACGACACGAAGAAAATATGGTGCCCTATACACAAGTCGGACATGCACTCTCTGGAGGATTGCTTCGTCTTCAAAAAGTCGCTCACGAAGCAACTGGCATTGGAGAAAGGCAAGCGAGTACGTGTAGTCGAGAAGGCCACTGAAGCAGCTACTCAGGACTCGGACTCGGCATACCCAAACTCTGATCTCCATGTCTCATACATCTTCGGAGGTTCCACGGCGTACTCCTCAAAGCGAGAGTACAAGACAGTGGAGCGTGAAGTTTGTTCGACATGGAAGGGGGCTGCACCCAAGATGAAGTGGTCAGAGTAGAAAATCGAATTCTCAGAAGCAGACCACCCCAAGACTGTTGTCACCCTAGGGCGATATCCGATCGTGGTCGAGCCTACTATCCGGAATATCAAAGTTGCACGGGTTCTCATCGACGGCGGCAACTCCATCAACCTACTCTTTGCCAACACCTTGGACGCGATGGGGATCCTACGAAGTGAGTTGACGCCCACTGATCAACCCTTCCATGGAATTACCCCTCAGTCGTCGTCCAAGCCATTGGGCAAGATCACACTTCCTGTGACTTTCGGCCAAGCAAACAACTTTCGAACAGAGCAGATCACCTTTGATGTTGCTGAGTTTGACACAGCATATAATGCCATCATCGGGAGGACGGCACTCGCGAAGTTTATGGCCGCATCTCACTACGCGTATCAAGTGCTCAAGATGCCCGGGCCGAAGGGAACAATCATCATTTAGGGTAACGCAAAGCTGGCAGTGCAGCGCGACAAGCGAAGCCTCGACATGGTCGAGAACACGCCCAACCCACCCGCCACAGCTGAGCCACCCAAGAAAGTGAGCAAAACAAACATAACGCCGAAGCCAGATGGCTCAATTAAGATCGTTCCGCTCTCCAGTGCCAACCCCGACAAGACCGTCAAGATCGGGGCATTACTAGACGAGAAATAGGAACTCGCGCTCATCACCTTCCTCCGCGACAATGCAGACGTGTTCGCTTGGCAGCCGTTCGACATGCCGGGGGTCCCCAGGGAGGTGATTGAGCACAAACTCATGGTGCGACCCGATGCCAAGCCAGTAAAACAAAAACTGCGAAGATTTGCACCAGACCGGAAACAAGCCATACGAGAAGAGCTCGACAAGCTTCTCAAAGCTGGTTTCATCAGAGAAGTACTCCATCCAGAGTGGCTAGCCAATCAAGTCATGGTGCGGAAGGCTAACGGGAAGTGGAGGATGTGTGTCGACTTCACCGACCTCAACAAGGTGTGTCCCAAGGATCACTTCCCTCTTCCTCGAATAGACCAATTGGTGGACTCAACAGCTGGTTGTGAGTTGTTGAGCGTTCTTGACGCCTACTCCGGCTACCACCAGATCAGCATGGCGAAAGAGGACGAGGAGAAGATAGCATTCATCACGCTGTTCGGTGTAACTGTTACGTTAAGATGCCGTTTGGACTGATAACTGCAGGAAATACTTTCCAACGCACGGTCCAAGGGGCACTTAACGATCAGCTTGGGAACAATGTCTAGGCCTACGTCGATGACATTGTTGTCAAGACCAAGACAAGCGACTCATTGATTGACGATCTCCGGGAAACGTTCGACAACCTCCGACGATATCGCCTCATGCTCAATCCAGAGAAGTGCACGTTCGTAGTACCATCGGGCAAGCTACTCGGGTTCCTCGTTTTTGGAAGAGGGATCGAAGAAAACCCCGAGAAGATCAAGGCAATCGAAAATATGAAGTCGCCCACAAGACTCAAGGAAGTCCAGAAGCTAACTGGATGCATGGCGGCACTGAGCAGGTTCGTCGCTAGGATGGGAGAGCGTGGACAACCTTTCTTCGCTCTACTGAAGAAACAAGACAAATTTGTATAGACACAGGAAGCCGAAGAGGCGTTCATCACACTCAAGCGCTACCTGTCATATCCCCCTGTACTTGTTGCCCCCTAATCTAATGAAGAATTATTCCTCTATGTTGCCGCCATGCCATATTCTGTGAGTACTGTCATTGTTGTCGAGAGAGATAAGGTGAAAGACCAGTCTACTACATCAGTGAAGCTCTCCACGACACGAAGACAAGATACCCACAGATCCAAAAGCTGCTCTATGTAGTAATCATGACATCAAGAAAGCTACGCCACTACTTCTAAGCCCACAGGGTCACAGTTGTTTCCTCCTTCCCTCTTGGTGAAGTCGTAAGAAACAGAGACGTTGTCAGCCGCATCACGAAATGGGTAGTCTAGCTAAGCTAGTTTGATGTCCACTTTGTGCCACGAACAACCATCAAGTCCCAGGTCCTCGCCGATTTCGTAGCTGACTGGACTATGCCTGAAAACAGGTCGGACGGTCAAACCGACAGCGAAACATGGACAATGGCGTTCGACGGCACACTCAACAACCAAGGAGCAGGAGCAGGGTTCATCTTGACATCACCTTCGGGAGATCAGTTCAAGCATGCAATTCACCTCGACTTCAGGGCGACCAACAATACAGCCGAGTACGAAGGACTACTTGCTGGGATAAGAGCAGCAGCCGCACTTGGAGTCAAGCGATTGATCGTGAAAGGGGACTCCGAACTATTCCCAAACCACGTGCACAAAGACTAGAAGTGCTCTAGTCCTGAGTTATCCAAGTATCTCGCAGAAGTCAGGAAGTTGGAGAAAAGGTTTGATGGAATCGAGGTCCGACACGTATACCGCAAGGACAACATCGAACCGGACGACCTAGCACGGCCGCGCATCCAGACGGGAGCCACTCGAACCCGGCACCTTCCTAGACGTCCTGACAAAGCCATCGGTAAAAGAGGCAAACAACGAAGATAGCACAGTCACCCCCGACATCAGCTCGGGGGCTACAGAGGCAGAACACGCCGGCCGACATCGAGACCACAAATGACTGGAGGATCCCACTCATTAAATTTATAACTAGCGACGAGTTGCCCGAGGACGATGCAGAAGCCGAGAAAATAACCCGTCAAGCCAAAATCTATTGTATGATCGGCAACGATCTATACAAGAAGGCGCCAAACGGGGTACTTCTCAAATACGTCTCGTCCGACGATGGCAAACATCTCCTCCTCGACATACACGAAAGGATCTGTGGGTCACCGCCTCCGGTCGCACATTGGTCGAAAAAGCTTTTCGACAAGGGTTTTTCTGGCTGACCGCCCTCAAAGACGCTTGCGACATGGTTCAGCGGTGTGAAGCCTGTCAATTTCACAGTAAACACACAAAGCTACCAGCGCAAGCGCTCCAAACTATCCCTCTTATTTGGCCATTCTCGTGCTGGGGGCTCGACATACTCGGACCATTCCCACGAGGACAGGGCGGCTATAGGTTCCTATTCGTGGCGATCGATAAATTCACCAAGTGGATCGAAGCGACACCCATGGGGGAAATTAAGGCCGACAACACCATCAAATTCATTAAAGGGATATTCTGCAGATATGGATTGCCTCACCGCATCATAACAGACAACGGCTCCCAGTTCATCAGTGCCGACTTCCAGGACTACTGTATTGGATTGGGAGTCAAGATCTGCTTCGCCTCGGTTTCTCACCCTCAGAGCAATGGACAGGTCGAGAGGGCAAACGGCATAGTACTACAAGGAATCAAGACCCGTGTCTATGACAAACTGATGTCACATGACAGGAAATGGGTTGAAGAACTCCCCTCTGTACTATGGGCCGTGCGTACCACACCGACAACGTCCAACAAGGAGACACCATTCTTCCTCGTGTACGGCTCAGAGGCCATGCTCCCCACTGAGCTACGACATCAGAGTACACGAGTACAGAAGTACTCCGACGAGGACCAGGAGGAGCAGCGAAACGACGATGTGAATCTACTCGACGAACATCGAGAAAGAGTTGTCATCAGAGCAGCCAGCTACCAACAGGCCCTTCGCCGATACCACGAGAAGCGCATCAGAGCACGAACGCTTTCGATCAGCGACTACTTCCTCCGACGGGTTCAAAGCCAAGCATGGCGTAACAAGCTCTCACCCAAGTGGGAAGGACTGTACACGATCACGCAAGTCTTGCGGCCAGGTGCATTCAAGATTGCAGACGGCGATGGTCGCGAGTTAGCAAATTCTTGGAACATTGATCAATTATGTAAATTCTATGTATAAATCAATAGTATCCATACTTGAAAGACATCTTACAGCTTCAATAAAGCTTATTTTCAGGTAAAGATGACGGTCAATGTGATCCCTTACCACGACGACACCTAGCGTTGAAACCTATCCTAATGTCCCTTTACGCCGTCTTGACAAGGCCTCTGAGGAACCTAAGGGAACTTCGGCTGGGGACACCCAGAGCGGATAAGGCCTTGTCGGATCATGTAGAGACAAACGACCATGTAAGATCTGGTCATGTAAGAGTTCTCGCCGTGCGTATTAACGAAGCCGTGTAATCGGAAATTGGGTTTTCCAACTTCACGGCTGGGGGCTAGGATCAGTGCTTGTTCAACTAAGGCAGGTCAAGGGTCCAAGAGCCTTATCCTCCGAGAACGATTCTCCGAGGACAAGGCTAGGGGCTAGGGAGAGTGTATGACTCAAGTGACTGATCGAAGTCGCGAAGTGAGAAAACACTCATACACAGCACATCCAGAGTAAGAAAACTTAGTTAGATAAATTTCTTTTCTATTTCACAAGTACTTCATACAATTCGTAAATATTCCAAAATATATTACATGTCTCCTTGAGATATCTTTTACAGGATACAGAGACTACCAGGACGGCCAACGCCAATCCATGGACTGAAAGACCTTCTCGGCGAGCGGCGCCATCGACTTCGCCAGATTGTTTATCTTTGCAGGAGTCCTCCGAGAACGTGAAAAACCCTTCGTGGAGGAACTCGAGGTGCAGCTGTGGGCGATGATCTCAGATGCAGGCCGACACATGCCCTCCGGCATAGTGGCTTGATCGACGACACTCCTGCTTCAGGGCCTCGTCGATACGTCTGCCGACCCCTTCGAGCTGTGTACAGGCCCCATTCAACCATGAGATTGAACGTGCTGATGAAGCCTAGAGGGGGGGGGGGGTGTATAGGCTGTCCCTGAAAACTTAAAAACAAATCGCAGCGGTAAAATTCAAACAGACCCGAAACTTCCTGGTAAGGAACTCCGGAAATTCCGGCTTGCTAGGCCCGGAACTTCCGGTGTTCTTAGGACAGGAACTTCTAGGTAATAGATAAGAGATGAAATTCAAATTTCGAAATAGGAGACTAAGCCAATCTTCACAAGATGAAGCACAGGTATTCTAAGTAGGAGATAAATCACAGAATCATCCACAGAAACAACACAGAAAGAGACAAGAGCGATTTTTTCCCGAAGTTCGGATCTTGCGATCCTACTCTCCGTTGAGGAGCTCCAAAGAGCTGGGTCTCAATTAACCCCTTGCCTCACTTCTGCAAAAACCCCAGAGGAAATCCACAGCCTTCAACCACAAACACCCCTAGGCAAACTTCTAGAATTGAGTGACCACCAAGATCCAACTCAAACTACTTCTAGAAATTTTCCACAAGTGTAGGTTGCTCTACTTGGAAAACCTCTAGAATCTTAGCACAAGAACTTCATTAACTTACCTCGTTCCCTTTCAGAGGAGAGTTGATCCTTCACAAACTTACCCGGGACATCCACAATATGCAGCGGATTCTCGCGGGCGACACCTAACCGTCTAGGAGATCATCTCCAAGAGTAATAAGCACCGAGATGACAGCCCACAAGATATTCCAAGTGCTCACCCAAGATCCTAGTCTTCACACCTCTCCAAATCTTCTTCTCTCACTCTCAATCTCACTTTCTCACAAGAATTAGGCTCTAGATTGAGTGGAGAAGGCAAGAAACACTTGGGAGAAGCTAGCAACAGCTCTAGGTTTGAAAAGTGAAAGTGGAATAGCCAAGAACCGAGCTGGAAACGAGCTGTGTATGTATAACTGCTAGGTGACGTCATCTAGCTGTTACTCAATTTTGAACTGGAAACTAGACAGGAAATTCCGGACCTGGAAGACAGGAACTTCCGGATAACACTTAGGAAAATTTCTTTCATCAGACCGGAACTTCCGGACCTGGAAGACAGGAAGTTCTGGATAACACTTCGGAAAATTTCTTTCATCAGACCGGAACTTCCGGACCTGGAAGACAGGAAGTTCCGGACTTGTATTTTTGGACAAATGGAGTATTTGCAAAAATAACTCCTAGGGAAACTTTGACACTTGGTTCACACTAAGAGCACTTGATATATCTCAGAGCATCACCTGGAATCCCTCTTAATAGTACAGTTTTTCCTAAAAACTCGATTGCAATAAATAAACTATCCTATGCACTTTTTGAGTTCCGGTCCGCTTGATTTTATACTTTTGGGGGGGGTCTCCAAGCATCCATCTTCCACATCTTGGACTAATCCGTTTGAAAGTAGCTCAATAAACTCATTAGTCCCTTAACCAGATTTGTCATTAATCATCAAAACCCACTAGGAGGATTAATGCACTTTCATAGATGTATCAGGCCGCCGACTCCTCGGGATTCCCGCGAGGTACTCAGAGCTCCCTGTAGATTTCAGCCATCGCTGTGCAGCAACTCTTGAGGTCCGAGTTGAACCACACCTCGCGACCTCGGAGAGCTTCCACGGCCTGCTCCTTCTTCACTTCTACCATAGTCCTCTCGAGTTCGGCCACCTCGAACTTCGTCCTTCAGTACTGGATTCGACGATCTCGATCGGCCAACGTGCTCTCGAGGTCTGCCCAACACGGAAATGGCTAAGTCAAGTTGTTCTTCTCTCTCGAGAACACAACAAATTAAGTCAATCCAAACAAAAGAGTAAAGGAAGTGAAGACCAAAGCACTAACCTAGGGACGTCATCGCCATGTCCGCCCCCACGGATAGTCTTTGATCGACATCGTCCTGCGGCATGTATGGCTCGAGCACAAGTGCCGGAACGATTACCGACGTCTCAGGCTGCCTGCGCTGCTGGACATCCTCGACATCGACATCTCTACAATGACAACAAAGTACTCGGAATCAACATGCTAAAGAAAACGAAGGTGGCAACTGCATACACAAAGGCAGTTTGAACCTATGAAAGTTTTACAAGCACGATTGATTAAGGAGTAAAAGGGGACTGAAATCCTACTCTTGAAAAAGGGGGAGAATAGACTCCCCCAAGTCACCGACTTCCTCCATCACGCCCTTATGCGCGTCATTAGCAGCCCCCTGATCTAGGATCCTCCGGAGGTTGAGATCAGGGTGCGTCAACCTTACGCACGCGAGGATGTGGCACGCCCCGGTGTAGATCCCGTTAGACGTCTCCTCCCCGATCCTGGCCGCATGCTTGGAGGGAATCTCCTCCATCGCCGTGGCCAGTTCTGCGAGCGAGGACGTCAGCGAGAACTCATCGGGATTCGCCGGGATGGTAGTCGTGACGCCGCACTCCCCGGCGAGCTGGTGCAGGCCAGTGTAGGTAACCCGCAGTGAGCCACGGATCTCCGACAAGTTGTTCTCGAGCTCCGACATGCGGTGCTCGAGCCCCTGCCGCTGCCTCTCGTTGCCGGCCACCAGCTCCCTCATTTCCTAGAGGTCCTCGCGGACCTCCGCTAGGTCACACGCTAGCTTGTCGGCGCGTTCATTCGCCGACGACGCCGCCGCCGCCCTGGCCTCCTCGATCTCGCGTCCTATGCCGCGAGCACCGGCCTGGAGGATGCGCTCCATCTCAGCTTGGAGCTCCCCCAAGGTGAGGACATCAGCGGGCGGGCCCCGAGTAGGCACAATGCCACCGGCAGGGCCACTGGGCGTCGCCTCCCGGTCCCTGGGCACGACCACGACATCTGTCGAGGCCGCTGCAGGAGACGCACTAGAGGTCGCTCCAAACCCATCTTGCGCCGCCTTCGCCCGCGCCGCCCAGTGAAGGATTTCCGTGATTTTTATAAAGTCAGGCTACCAAAGTTTTGTGAATTAAAAGACCTCAAATTCATCTACTTACTTTTCGCCAAGCGTCACCAGCTTTTGCCGTCGCTGAGGCGGGGGAGACGCGTCCGAGGCCTAAGTAAGATAAACATGGTGTGAGGTCAAGATTTTCCGACTACGCGTTAAAGGACAAGAGAGGCTTACCGATGGGGCAGGCGCCTTCCGACGAGTCCCAAGCATGGAGGAGAACTTCCTCCCTCCCTTCGGAACGTTGCTGCCACTTGTCGTGGCAGCAGCAAAAGCAATGTCGGATGCCTCCTTGGCGACGCCCTCCTTTAGCGACGCCGCCGCCTGATGATCCGCAAGCGGCCCGATGACATCCGTCAGAGGGAGTGCCTGCGTATATGAAGTCACGATGCGATCCTGGGAAGACAGAAGTAAAGGAGTCATCAAGTGCACTCATGTTGATCGCGGCTTCGCGCTCGGCCGGCTCCTTCTCGCAAAGGGGGACGGGGATGTTGCTCGTCGTCGTAGGACCGCTGATCGTAATCTGGCTGACGCGGCGGGTCACGGTGTCGCTGTTTAAACCGGTAGATCGAAAACAAGAACTCGATAAGTTAGGGGAAACATGCACATCCAGAACAAAATTTGGAACACAAGGAAAATACCCCGAGGAGAAATCCGGGTCGCGTCCTCGGGCCAGAGTAGTCAAAGGCTGGGTGGGCACGTGCCTGGAGCGGTTGGATCCGCCTACCAACGAAGTCGGCAGCGACTTCGTACCCCGACAACCCTCGTACTCGGAGGTCATCGACAATGTCGATGAAAGACTGGAGGGAGGGAGTTAGGGTGGGTTTGGCAGTCCACTCTAGAATCTTGTCTGGTTGCTCCTCGGGGACAACAAGGACAGGATCTGAGTCTTCTATCTGAAGATAGAACCACCTCGCCCGCCATTTACTGTGAGAGGAAGGGCACTTGAAGGGGATGTAGTGCGACTTCAGACCATCCCGAAGTCAGAATCCGACACATCCAGATACCCTGTTGGATTCCATCCAGCGCAGCTCGTAGTAAAAGCGAAAAAGATCAAGGAATGGCTCTACCCCAATGTAGGCCTCACAAAGATAAGAAAAGATACTGAGGAACGCGATGGAATTGGGGTTGAGATGAAGCAAGGAAAGACCATAGAAATTCAAGACGAGAAGAAGAAATTCAGAAGGCGGAGGAAGAAAACCGCAAGAAATGTAATCTTCAACCGCAACCATGCGGCCCAAGATGGGTTCGGGTTCAGTACCTCCTGATTCCCGCTCCATGGTCCCGCAACCAGGGAGGGCGTCGTCGTCCTGCAGCTTCTTCAGGGACGTGGTGGTGGAGGTGGACTTGTCGAGATCCATCGCCGTTGGAAGATTGCCGGAGAACAAAACGAGATGGACAAGCTAGGGTTTTTCTGCGGGAGCGGAGAAGACCAAGGGCGTGTGAGGGCTGGTGAGTTCTGCCGCAAACGGACTTCAAAAGGGATCCCCAAAACTCCTTTAAATTAACGCACTACTGACAGTGCGCATTCCAAGGAAAAGAGAGAGATTGCCGCCGGAAAATTCTGGGTCCGTTACGTGCAGCAGTTTCTGGACTTCAATTTAAATTCACTCATGACCGTTGAACTTCAAACGGCGTTGTCGATAACTCTTTGTCTCTACGGTTCTCACACCGAGATCGATTAGATGAGAACGACAACGATTCCGATATCAGAAGTCGCAACCGGTCGCATTGAGTTCATTTAAGCCGAAGTCGGGGTCTACTGTCAGGGTTACGGATAAGGTATACCCTCTACCCTTGGATATATGTTGTATACCGATACGGTATACCTGCGTGTATACGAGTAATTCCTGTATATGTTAAGGAAACCTATCACGTGAGGGAAACAGAGTTCACCAATGGAAGGAGTCCTACTCAGATAGAACTGGGTCGTTACTATACCGTGTGGGGTCTGCCACCTTCGAGTCCTACTTGGAGATCGACTGACCCGTGGTATAAAAGGGACCCCCCGGGAACGGCTTAAGGCATCGAGTTTTACCGTCAACACACCCACCACAGCCTACGAAGCCGGAGCCTACAGGAGCCAAGTCGCCGGGTGATCTAGTTGAACCAACTCGACTACGATCACGTCGGTATCATCAAGTTCTGCTATTCCCTTTGTAATCTGTGGTTGTCGTCATATAATCCTACATCAACTGGATTAGGGCTATTACCTATCAAGGGGCCTGAACCAGTATAATCCATGTTTCCTGTTTGCTTGATGTCGTACTACGTAGATCCTCGTACCGGCGTACCCCAATACCCTCTATATCCGGTCTACGGGTATCCCCCGTCGACAATATATATATATATATATATATATATATATATATATATATATATATATATATATATGGCATAAATCCATTGTCTTTTATTATGCCATTAAATGGCAGGCGGGAGAGAATACCGAAATTCAAAATAAAAAGAGAATTCTAGTTAATGGTTCCAATTTGTTCTTATTTCGTAGCTTGTGACTAGAAATCCACTTTTCTCCTTTTTCATTTCAATAGAAAGAAAAGGGAAGTTTTCTAGTGTTAGCAATGTGTGTTTTAAGATAGAATCCTTTTAGGACAATAATCGAAACTGGATCAAAAAAAGCATGAATAGATTTTTTGAAAAAGATTGGAAAAAAGTAAGTAGAATTAGATTTAAGATAAAAGAAAGTTAGTTTTAGTAAGAAACATGGATGAATACTTGCTCTTTTCTCGAATTTAGATCGTATTTTTTGGCAGCATGGCCAAGCGGTAAGGCAGGGGACTGCAAATCCTTTATCCCCAGTTCAAATCTGGGTGCCGCCTGATCAATAAAATACTTAGGCTTATAGTACTGATCCAAATCGACAAATTTGCACCCCGCATAAGTTGGGGCAAGAGAATAACAAGGCTCGGCGATACTGGATTTTGAGAACCCACCGTTCTTTCCTCAAACTGGGGTTTGTTTTAGCAGTAGTGGCCCAACCAAACCGATACCAATAGGGATGAGATAGCGGTTCCTTATTCTTTTATTAATAAGAAAGGGCTATGTATCATATTTATACTTAATGCTCCCCAATTCTACCAGAAATACTCTAAGAATTTGTTAAGAGTAAATTCTTTGAACTGATTCATCCATAGCCTTAGGTCAGAACCTCTTTTTGACTCTGTACCCTTGATTCTACTATGATTATCCATCAATAGTTGCAATTTACACCCCCCCTGCTTCGCTTAGTGTTTAAACTAAAAATGCATGCATCTTGCACTAAGTTATCAAATTCAATAAAAAAAGAGAAAATTTCAAAAAGAAAGAAAGTGAATGAATTTAGTAGAAAAGTACTGTATCGGATTTGAACCACTGACTCACGTCTTACCGCGGCATTACTCTACCACTAAGTAAAAAAAGCCCTTTATCGGATTTGAACCGATGACTTATGCCTTACCATGGCATTACTCTACCACTGAGTTAAAAGGGCTTCTTATTCAATTCTAAAATTAGCCACTTTCATTTCCCATTATAGGTCTACTCCATAATGTACATATATATATATATATATATATATATATATATATATATGATTTCTGACTTTATTTTATTTGTCTTTTTTCGGTTTGTCGTTTGAATTGTCTGAGTTTTTATCAATCGTGAAAACTGACTTCACCTGTTGTACCACAGTTGCATGTTTGCTAGTCAAATTAATATATTGGAGGGAAAAAAGGAACAGAGGAGGCCAGATTGAAAATTTAGTGTACACTAATTTTGTTTTCAAAGAAAGGCATAGCATAGCAATTGGAAGAGTAAAAACATAAGTCATATCATGTATTGTTTGATACATTTGTCTGACAAAACATTCATCAATTTTCAGCTAAGTGGGTTTCTGCCCAATAAATTTGATGACTTGTTTTTGACGGATCCTTGTTTTCTTTATCTGTAACTTGTTCATATGAGTGCACTTCCGGTTCATTATCAGTGTGTGCTTCGAAAAACTGGGATTAGCAAGTACTAGTAGTTAGCATGGCAAGGCAGTCAAATTTAATAAATTATTAGAAAGTGTTACCAAAATCGGGAAGTAGCATATTCACATCAAACAGCTACTTGTTCTACTTTGCATCATCAAGACAGAAATGGCCCTAGCTAGTGTTCCAAACCAAATGTATAGAAGAAACTCAATAGTTGCACAGATGTATAACTGAAGTTGGTGGGCAAATTTGTAGCTAAAGTTGCACATTATTGAGAAATGGCAACTACTTTAAATGGGGAGTGCAATTTGCATATAAGGGTCAATTGTTAGTTCCTGACTTTGAAATTCACAAACATTAGTTTAGTTCAAAAAAGAACTCACAAAATCAGACAAATTACATTCACAAAAGTAAGGTAGTACAAACTTAGCAAAATATTCATAGATTTGCACAAAAGGTAGTCACTACAGAATTACCCCCCCCCCCCCAAAAAAAAAAAATTGCAATCTGCACTTGTGTAATCTGCATGCCTCTCAAGGCAAACTGTTGAAAATAACAACAAAAAAAAAGGGATAATGTTGCACATGAGTAAACATAGGGGAAGGGTGCAATTTGCCTGTAAAAGCATGGCTGTTTGTTTCTCTTTCTTCTTGGCAGTTCAGAATTACTTTGTAAGACCATGCATGCATCAAAATTTCAAAGCATGCACAAACATAAAAAAAAAATCAAGAAATTAGTTGCACAAGTTTATAACTGAGGTCGCACATATTTATAAAAAAGTTGCATATATTTATATTATGAGTTGCACGTCATTGTGGCTACATTTGCGCATGCAGCCTGAAGTTGTACATATTCGATTTTAACTAAAGTTGCACAAATTTGTAACAGAAGATGCTTATATTTATAACTGAATTTACACATGATTGCATTTTTGTGCTTTTTGAAAATCACAAAAATATAAAATACCTAGAGAGAAATTTCCAGCACATGTACCAAATAGCCCTAAAATAAGTTTCTTGCAAAAGCATAAAAAGATTAACTTCACTTATTTGAATTGATAGCTAGGATGAACTAGCTTGAAAATTAACAAAATGCACAAGAATAAAATGGTCGCCCTCCTTGGCTATCCTCACCTAAGAACTGAAACATCTGAAAAAAGCTTCAACAAACCAATGGAAGCTGCTTCAACAGAAAATGCAGTCTACTTGCTGGTTACAAAAAATATGTCAGATTTCTCTAGAACACCATAATAATGCTAGTTAAATCCCTGCACCCGCCCCCCCCCCCCCCCCGGGCTGCTCCTAGGGCAGGGCAACACAAAGTCGGCCCCAGCCGCCGCGCCACCACCCCCACCTCTCTCCCCCTCTACCTCGCCACTGCCTGAACGGGCCACCGGAAACCGTGCGGCTACAAGGACGGTGGCCGCTGGGCCTTCCCTTCCCCCAAGGTCACGGCATCAAAGCCCACGGCCCCGACCAGATCCGGGGCAATGCGATGATGGCGAGGCGATGCCACTGAACAGACCCGGCACCCTCCCATCCGGCTCTGGCCTCCCCGGGGCGTGAGCCGTCCCCGAGCCACCGCCAGCGGTGGCAGCGAGGCGTTTAGGGCTTGGCTGCATGGAAGTAGCGTGACGACATGGAGGTGGTGGGGCGGTTGCCAGATTCGGCCCTCTACACCTGTATCTGGCCTCCTCGGCGCGGGTAGCCGACCCTCAAGCCGAAGCCGGCGGGGCGCGGCGGCATGGAGGTGGTGTACGTTGGGGGCGGCGGGGCAATGCAGGGAGGGCGCGATGACGCAGTGCCATCGGTGCGCCAGCCTCATCTTCCTCCACCTCCACCTCCGCCCGGCGTTGGCGTACCATACTACCATGGTGGCGCTTTCACGCGTGCCCTCTTGCATGTTCCCCACCTCCGGCAGTTCATGCTCAAGGGCTGAATTTTTGTATAATTTTGTAATTTTTTATGACTTCTAAGTTTTGTATTTGCTAGATTTTAGGCGTCTAAAAATTAACAAAGTTCAGTCACATGAGATTGCATATTGTGAAGCTTAAAATTGAAACGGTATGTGACGTGGAATTTTAGCCCTAACCCTAGCCTTTGCCTCTACCATGGTGACTCTCCCTTCCCATTGCCTCGCATAGCACCTTCTCCACTACGACTGAGGATGCTATCACTAGCACGGGTTCAGTTATCTGTAATAGGCGGCAAGTCTCATCTCTATCGGGTAGAGCCCCCGTCACGGAGCAAAGGTCACTGATGTGGTAAAGTATCTCACTCAGGTATCCGGCCGTCACGGATGACACACATCACAATCGGGCCAACACAAAATCCCATCACGGATAACTCTCATCTCAAACGGGCCTAAACTATAACCCATCACGGATGACTCTCATCTCAATCGGGCCTAAATTATAGCCCATCACGGTTGAGAAAAAATCGCAAAAAAAATAAAATTCCAAAAAAAAAGAAAACCTAGCCGCATGCGGCAGCACCGCAGCCCAAGCTCGCCAGCCGCTTGCGCCGCCACCTGCCCCCGCTCCCGTCGCTAGCGCCGGATTCATCGCCCCCGCTGCCCGCCGTCGTCGCTGCCACCGGATCCGTCGCTCCCGTCACCTGCCGTCGTCGCCCGAACCGGATCCGTCGCCCTCGCTGCCCACCGTCGTTGCCGACATCGGATCGGTCGCTCCTGCCACCCTTGGCGCCAGATCCGCGTGGGGCGGGGCAGCCGGAGGCGGCAGAGCCGCCCCGCCGCCGCAGCGGTGAGGAGGGGAGGGACGGTGAGGAGGGGATGGCGGCGCCGCCCAGGGCCATCGTTGTCGTGCGGGAGGGCGCCGCCGGCACCGGATCCGCTCCCACCCGCCGCTGCGCGCTGCCACGCCGTCGTCGTGACTCGGCCGCCCCGAGGCTGGCGCCACCGTATCCGCTCATCGCCGTCGCCTCGCGCTGCTGAGCGTCGTCGGATCCGGCGGCTCCAGGGCCACCGACCCCGGATCCGGCTGCCCCAAGGCCGGCGTCGCTAACCCTCCCCACCGTCGCCACGCCTCCCTACTGCAACCGCTACTCCCGCCGTCCCCCGCCAAACCACCGCCCGGCCACCGCCTGAGTGAGAGAAGGAAGAGGAGAAGATAACATGGAGAGAGAGAGGACTGAGTGAGAAGAGAAGATAAGGTTGCCGAAATTTTGAAGTGGTGGAGAGGGAAGGAGGAGGTAAATCAGACTTCTAGGCAAAAATGAATTTCGAATTGAATTTTATGATACTAAATGAACTCACATGAAAAAGTTGTCAAAAAAAAAGTTGTAGAACTCATTGAGATCTACCAATTTTATTTTGGTCATTTCTCCATCCGAGTTTGATTAAACTCTACAAAATTTGAATTTTAAAATATAAGAAATTCAAATAATTTTTCGGGTAGAAAATGATTTCAAATGGAAAAAATGTAACAACAAACTTGTATAACTTATCAAGATTTACAACTTTTATTTTAGTCATTTTTCTATATAACATTTTTTGAATATTTTGAATTTGAATTTGAAAATATGACAACTTCAAACAACATTTTCAAATACTAAATGATTTCAACTGAAAAAGTCATCAACAACAAAGTTGTATAACCCATTAAGATCTATAACTTTTATTTTCGTCATTTTGTTCATCCAACAAAGTGATAGTAACATTGTTCACAAAATTCACATATCTCTTATCTGCTTTTATAAACTATAACACATATATATATGTAATTTTTGTGAACAATGTTACTAATACTTTGTCGGATGAAGAATGAAAAAAATAGAAGTTATAGATCTTCATGAGTTATACAACTTTGTTGTTGATGACTTTTTTAGTTGAAATCATTTAGTATTTGAAAATGTTATTTTGAAGTTGTCATATTTTCAAATTAAATTCAAACTGTTAAAAAAAAGTTATATAGAAAAATGACCAAACTAAAAGTTGTAAATCTTGATAAGCTATACAACTTTGTTGTTGACAATTTTTCCATTCAAAATTATTTAGTATTTGAAAATATTGTTTTGAAGTTGTCATATTTTCAAATTCAAATTCAAACTGTTCAAAAAAAGTTATGTAGAAAATGAGCAAACTAAAAGTTATAAATATTGATAAGTTATACAACTTTGTTGTTGACAAATTTTCCATTTTAAATTATTTAGTACCCGAAAAATTATTTTAACTAATAAAATGAATTATTATACTGCAGTTAATTATTTTGCTACAGGACAACTTACAAATATAAACATTTCATATGAAACATGGAAAAATACTCATCGGTGACGGGCATTAGTTAAAGCCCGAAAAAGATTAAGTCATCTCAATCGGGCATTAGTATAGAGCCTGTCACGGATGAGTCATCTATAACTGGGACGGGCCTAGTTATTATCTCAATCGGGCCTATACTATGGCCCGTCATGGATAGGTGTTATCTGTGACGGGCCTGAGTTTTACACCAATCTAATATGTCTGTGCGACCATATCTCAATCGGGTGCTTTTTCGGTCCGATTGAGATGACTTCCTTGTGACGATCCGCTAATTCTAGGCATGAGATGACTTCCTTGTGACGATCCGCTAATTCTAGGCATGTTAAAGGCCATCACAGATAGAAGGATCTGTACTAGTGTATCACAACAGCTCTCTCCTCTCCTCTTGTTGATTAGGCTGACGATGTTGTGACCAAAGCCATGGGTGCAGCCCACGAGATTGCCACCTTCCAGGGAGGGTGCTGATACGCGATCAGCCGCGCGGCTCCGCGCGCGCGGTCAGTCACCCCCTATAGACTCTCTCATACGTACTGTATACATTATATGTATATACGTATGTATATACTATATATACAAGTGTATATATAAGTATATACATATGTATATATATATATATATATTTTATTATATTTCAATGCATAAAAAATATATACACACATACAGAAAGTTTGTATACGCACTAAAAAATTAAAAAAAATAGAAAATACATCACGTATAGAAAGTTTGTATACGCATATATAAACTTTGTATACGCGTATACAAACTTGGTATACACATATACAAACTTCGTATACGCGTACACAAACTTCGTATACGCGTATAGAAAGTTTGTATACACATATAGAAAGTTTGTATACGCGTATATAAACTTTCTATACATATGAATATAAATTTGGTATACATACGAATACAAACTTGGTATTTATACATCTTTAGAAAAACTGTAAAAAACCGAACAAAAGAGAAACAGGAAAAAAAACCGAACAAACGAAAAAACCGGAGGAAAAAAACCAAATGAACAGAAACAGAAAATAAAGAGAGAGAAAAAAAAGGGAAAATTCGCTCCACTCCCTCGCGGCGCCTCCGCTGCTCCCTCTCCGCGCGCGACATGTGTCCAGTCGCGCTGGGAGGGGGCGCGCGACTGATCGCGCAATAGCAATCTCGCCTTCCAAGTGGCTCTCTTCGCCGCAACCATGACCTCCTTAGTCATGCTACTAAATCCAATAAATACCGGCATGATGAAACTTTGAAAAAAGGTTTTTGATTGTTCCAATTTTAGAATCCAAATTTTCAGTTCGTCTCCTCTTAAGTCAACACCGCTGCTAGTGCTCCTATGAAGTTAGGTCATCGTTGCTGAGTTCCCATTGGCTTGTGCTTCTGCAAGAACTTGTCGTGGTGTCCTGAAAAGGGCTCGAAGGAGTCGGCCAGCTTGGGAGAGGTTGCCCTTTCCCATGGCCGGCCGCCTTCTTCCTCAGTCGGCTGCAGCGGGAACAACTTATAGCTTGACCTTGCAATGTCGATTAAGAGGCAGGGGCTAGAGGTAAAGTGCAATGGAAGAAGAAGAGGGTAGAGGATGATGTGTGTGCCTATGAAGCTGATTATAACTAAAACCACTCTGGGTTTGAGGAGGGGTGGGGGTGAGTTGGCAAATAGGAGTTAACCAAATTTTAAATCAGTTCTGAATTCTAGTATGATCTGACTTGTGAATAACAGGTTTCCTGAATCCTTCTGTGCAGGGTTGCACTCTTGCCGACAATTCAAGAACAGGGCAGCGGTACGAGGATCAACTAATGTTAGTGTTAGTGAAAGGATACATCAACCGACAGAGCCGCAACTGAAACAGGTAACATTTACTATGTAGTAAGAGAACTCTTTTGTGAAGTCTACTGTTGTTTGCTAAAAATGATGAACATGCAGTAGACAATAATGGACAGCAAAGAAAAAACATCTCACCATGCATATCAATCATGTCACGCTCATTATTTTACTAAAACAAAAAATCTGTATGTTTTTGAGACATTGGATAGAAATCCAGTCTCTATATCCATGCACAACCAAGTGTTAAAAGAATAATTCCAAGTCTCGTAACTGAGAAAGAACAATAACTAAAAACAAAAACACTAGAAGACTAGCTTTGATCTTTTGTTGCCTAACAATCCGTGCCACAGCAAAAATCATAAGACGATCTTAAAATATAGTCAGAGCTCCTGCAGCAGCCCTTATCCGTGTTCCATCCATGATTGTCTCTTTCATCACCCTACCCCAACCGTTGGCCAGATCCAAGTGATACAGATTCACTAACCCCCGGATGCTAATTTCTTTGCTTGCTGATGCCATCCATAGGAGGTAGAGTAGACGCCCCTCAATTGTAGTTTGTTACTGCACAAATAGATTCGGGCACAACCACCTTAGTCCTTAGATCCTGTGGCACTTAGGCCATAGATCTAACATCACCCCATCCATCACTTGCATTACCAACCAGCTCATCATCGTTTTGTCGATACCACTCCTCGCTGTAGCTACCATGCATTCTAAAAGCATACCAAATCTAGCTATTTGGTCTGATCCAACCAACCCGGTTGCCACCGACATCGCTAATGATCTCACCGTCTTCTCTTCTCACTACAGCCACCTTTTATCAACAGGAGAACACTGAATCTAGCCATTATGCTAGATTCATATATCCCGGATACCACCAGCACTATCTGAAATTCCCTCGTCATCCTAGGTTACCATCTTGAGCCAAAGTTGGTTGACCGGTGATCACTGCCTTGATGCTCCGTTCGTCGCCCTTGCCAAGATGGTCGTTCTCGCTGAGGACGACAAACACAAGACAAGGCAGAAAGACCGACGCAGTGACGACAATGCCATCCTCCTTCAGGGTGGCTGCGATTAGCATGTCACCGCTGACTGCCGCAACCAACACCTGACATGGTGCCCTGCCCCGCTGCCCCACAAGTCAGCAAGAAGTGGGTGTCAGCCCTCCGCCAGTTCCTGCACAACGTAGCGCACATCCGCCCAACTAGATTTGAGGAAACAAAAGAAAAGGGAGAAAAGAGAAAGAGGAAGAGGAAGAAGATGGATGGGGAAATGGTTGTGGGGGTGGGGGTGGGGGTTGGGTTTAGGAGAAAAAAATCTGTATTTTTGAAGTATTTCCTTATAGTAAACTTTACGAAACTACATGTGCTTTGACAAGATTATTTTAAATCTATAATTTAACATCAAACTACATATTTTGTAATGAGATTAGATCTTTAGCATTATATATTTTCTGGGAGTTATAAATTTTATAGTTTTGTTATACTCCTTGCTCCATATTCTTTAGTTCAATGATACATTTAATGCTAAATTCGTAGTGTGATGTACTGTATGTACTATATTTATGAAAGTTTGACGAAAGTAATGGTAGATTCCGAAATTTTGTCTCTCTTTATTTCGACAACATAACCTTTGAATCGATATGCTCGAAGCAATTAAACTTTCGTCATCCAATAGTGACTCAACCAATATACAGATTTTTACCCAAAGAATTGAAGCAAAGATTTCATAATCTAGACGTGACTCTTATAAGAGATTCTTGTCCGCTTGTTCGCTCGCCAGTATGACAGCTCCTTCGTCAACTTCCGTCGACGATCTTCTGTTGATGTTTTATTAGCTGGCAGGGTAATGGAGCATTGCTCCAAAGCTGATGCCTTGGAGAGGAGATACTTTGCAAGCATCCTCTCGTTGGGCGTCCCTTTGTAGTTGAGCAGCTTGATCTTCCTCAGCCTGTGCAAGCACTCTACTCGAGTCCCCCACAAGATCTTCGGCACATGAACATAGGTGTCTTCACCGTCCAAGGCGCTCTTGTCCTTCTTGTTTTCCTCGTAGCCGTTCTGCGAGGAGTCATCGTCGGAGCCATCGAACATGTAAAGATAGTCAGGCTTTGGGGGGCGAGGACGGAGAGGGATCAGCGAGAGCACGTCGAGGTTCGGCGTGTTGCGAAGCAACGTGGAGACTGATAGGGCGGTTTCGTCATTGTCGAGGAGGCCCTTGAGAGCGAGCTGCCGGAGGTGGGGAAGATGGCGGAGGGCGCGTGTGAAAGCCCCGCTGTGGAACGCCATTGTCGGGCGAAGGTGGAGGTGGAGGAAGGTGACGTTGGTGCACCGGGTGATGACCTTTGTGATGGGGACGACAGCCGATGCCGATTTCCCGAGGAGGCTTTCGCAGATGTCGATGGTCAGGGCCAGTACGTCACCGCAGTTGGCGATGGAGAAGAAGTTCTCACCGGGGAGGCCGCCCTTGTAGCGCAGCGTCCGGAGGCGCTCGGCTTGGAGCACGACGTGGCTGGCGTGGTGGCAGCAGATCATGGCGAAGCTGTCGAGGCGCGGGCTGGCGACGACGAGCCTCTTCACGCTGGGGCACTGCTCCAGCGTCAGGTCGGCGATGTTCGGGCAGCCAGAGATGAGACGCTGCACCGCCCCGTCCTCCGCCATGATCCTCTTGAGGAATAGGGTCTCCAGCGACGGCATGGAGACGCCGCCCGCCGGCACGTCGAGCGTCCAGTTGGTGAGCAGCAGACGGCGCAGCGTGTCGCACCGGAAGATGTGCGGCGGCGTTGCGGTGAACGAGTGGCGCATCTCCTCGTCGAAGTCGGCGGAGGCCTTGGGGTGGGTGCCAAACGGACAGAGGTTGCGCCTGGAGTGGTCCCAGTACCGGAGCTTGACGTCGAACTCCTCGAGGCCGGAGACGGAGACGATGGCGAACCACTGGTCGCGCAGGTCGTAAGGCGGGTAGAACGCGTCGAGCCGGAACTTGCGGGTCGGCAAGTCCTTGCCGAGGATGACGGCGGTAACCTGATGATCGAAGCAGGTCTTCTGTCTCGAGACGTTTCCCCACCGTTCGCCCTTCTTGGGGTCGACGAGGTCGACGACGGGGACGGCGGCGTGGACGTTGCGCCACCGCCGGGACAGCGCGGACGTGACGGTCGCGTTGACGGAGCCGAGGTGGTAGAGCACCCGCGCCAGCGTCGCATCCGGGAGATCGCTCAGCCGGTCGCGGCGCTGCATAATGGTCATCGTCTTTGCCGTATTCGATCTCGGCTCCTCATATTATTCGATCTTGGCGTCGTCTTCGTCGTGGTGAACTGGTAACGTAGGTGTGTGTATTTATGATGATCGCGACGCTGTGCCAGCCCTATATCGTTTTCGGTCGAGCCGGGTCAAGTCAATGCGAGACAAAATCGCGGCAGAAACCAACTCGATTCCGTCTCGATTTTCGTGGAGCGCATTTTAAGAACTCTTATCAACATTGTTTCAGCAAATCCAAAAAATTGAAAAGATATCTATAGTTACTATTTTTTGATTTAGATAAATTCCTTATAACAGATTCGAGATCGCTGAATCCTCGGATGCGTACTGTTGAACGAGCCCTGGTTCTCCACGATCAACGTACGGATCGATCAAACGAACCTACTGCATTATTTTTTTCAATATAAATCCCAAGACAACCGCAGACATTGTTGCGAAAATGCGAACCGCCTACGGCGGAGATCGAGATCGATCGACCAACCGATATTATGGCGTCTAGCGAGGAGTCGTCGTCATCCCCGGCGATGCATACCGACGACGGCAGAGACCGGCTGAGCGATCTCCCGGACGAGCTGCTGGGCCACATCTTGTCGTTCCTCCCGAACGTGGAGGCCGGCCGCACGGCGGTGCTGTCCCGGCGGTGGCGCGACGTCTTCGGCTGCGTCGACACCATCTCGTTGGAGGAGTACGAGGGCCAGAGGAGCAACGACTGGGAGACCTTCTTCTACGAGGCAGAGGAGCGGAAGAGCTGCAGCGGCCATCTCCTCGACGGCCTCAGCGCCGCGCTGCTCAGCCGCCGACGGTGCAACGGCCGGAACTTGCCGCTCCGCCGCTTCGGCTTCGCCTTCGACAGCATCACCGGGTGGGACGTTGTCTTCGTCGACATGTGCCTCCACCACGTCCTTCGGCATGCCTCCAAGGAACTCCATCTCGACCTCCGCTTCTTCATCTGCCCAATCTGCGAGAGAGGCGGCTGCAGGAAGCGGAAGGCGAAGGTGAAGAGTAGGAGAGAGACGCCGGAGAAGTCCGACGACGATGAAGAGGGGCACCTGTATTCCACCAGGTGTGGGTACATTCTTCCAAGAAAGCTCTACTCCTGCGTTGCCCTGAAGACGCTATGCATCAGCTACGCTTGGCTCAACGTGCCAGAATCCATCAACCTGCCGCTCCTCGAGACGATGCGTCTGACGGGCCCCGGCAACTCCGGGAGAGACATCCAGCGGCTCATCTCCGGCTGCCCCCGTCTCACCGACCTGAAGATCGAAGGCGCCCCCAACCTAAGGACGCTCTCCATCCTCGACAAGCGCCTTCGTAGCTTCGCCCTCCGGTGCTGCCAGAACGTCAAGAGCGTCGCCATTGACTCGACGGAGCTGACTACTCTGGCGTACAGCGGCGCCGTGCCGCCAGAGTCGCTTCTGTCCCTCCACGGCGGCGTGCAGAGGATCTCGTCTTGCACCGTCCAACTCTGCAGCAAAAACCTCTCGGCGGAGGAGATCGGCAGGCTCGGCAGATTCCTCGACCTGTTCGCCGGCACGACGCACCTCCACGTCGAGTCGGCCCGCATGGGCGCATCCATGGAGAGCAAGCACTTCACTTCGTCCCTGACGTTCGCCGGACTTACGCGGCTGGACCTCACCGGATGCCTCCCAAGTGATGGCGCCGCCAACGCTGTGAGGAGGATCCTGGAGCAGACACCAAAATTGGAGTGCCTGACGCTGTTCCTGGTGCCGGTACCGAAGGAGCCGGACTACTACGGCCTACAGGAAGAGGACGTGGACGAGAAGCGCCGTGAGCGCGACGGCGACGATCTGTTCACCACCGAGGACGAGTCCATGTTCTCTTCGATCGAGTGCCTCCGACGTCGCGTGACGACGATTTACCTGGTGGGCTACAGCGGCGACGAGTTGACGCAGAGGCTGCTGGCCAGGCTGCTGCTGAGCAACGCGCTCGTCCTTGAACGAGTGTGCGTTAAGCTGGTCAAGCAAAAATTAGCGTGGCAGCTTAAGCAAAAGCACGATATCCAGGGTTGGTTTGTCAGCAAGTCAGCAAAGGCGACGTTCACGTAGTAGAGTCTCAAGTCTACAACAAGCTGGTGGGCGGATATAGGAAGGGCTATCAAGAGGGGCTAAATAAACTACACAAAACTATAACCTCTATTCTAATGGATGTATAACAAAAATTTTTAGTGGGGGCTCGAGACCCTATAGCTCTGATAGTGGATACGCCACTAAAGGTGTTTTGTGTTTTTCGCCCTAGTTATTTCAGCACGTATTAGTTATATTTTTTTGTTTTCCAAAGAATGCCTATGCATGTCTTTTTCAACTACTATATATCCTTTTGACATATAAAGAAGGAAAAAGTACGAATTACCCCCTCGAACTATCGCGGTCGTCCGAATTACCCCCTAAACCCGAAAACCAAACATCTTTCACCCTCAACTTTCAATACCGGACAAATTACCCCCCTCGACCCAATCCTAAGCGGTTTTGTCCTACGTGGCGTACGCGTGGCAGTTCAGTCAGTATTTTATTTATTAAAAAATATGGGACCCACATGTCATACTCCCCTCTCTCTTCCTCTCTCTTCTCTCTCTCACTCTCTGTCTCTCACTCTTCCTCTCGCTTTATCGCCGGCGGTGCAGACGGGGATGCGGCGGCGGAGGCGGTAGCGGGTGACGCGGACGCGGCGGCTGCGGCGGCGGGGGACGAGGCGGCGGTGTCGGCCGTGGCCACGACGAGCAGGCACCCCTCGTCGCGGGGACAGATGGAGGCGGTTGCGGGCGGCGGCGCGGGACGCAGAGACGGAGGCGGCGGCGGCGGCCACGACGATCAGCTGCCCCCTCGGCGCGGAGTCGGACAGAGGCAGCGGCGGCGGGGGACGCGTAAGCGGTGGCGCGACGGGTGGGACGGACGAACGGCGGCGGTAGCGGCAAACCACGCGAGCCCGCCCCCGCTGCTGGCCTCCTCCAGGAGCTCACCGCCGCGCGACGCCTCCACGGCGAGCGCCGACACGAACCCCACCATCGCCAGCCGCCTGTTGATCGGCTCCGGCGCCGGCCCGCTGAACGCCAGCACGTTCCATAGCCCCGTGCTCGCCGCCGACTTCGCCTTGGGCACCGCCGCCGCGGGGCTCGGAGTCGGGGTCGGGGTCGACGAAGTGGTCGTCTCCTCCTTCGTCGGCTCCACCTCCGGCTGTAGATGGATCGAACGACGACGACGAAGTCGCCCCAAGTTAGCACACGGAGCAAATCACCAGAACACGCACAGTGAAACCAATCAAGAACGCTCAGCTCACCTCGGCTTGGGCCCTAACGACGAACGCGACAGCACGCCGGCGAGGCGGGAAGCCAACCGCGGCGCGGCCAGCGCCGACGAAACCACTCCATGGCGCGCCACCAGCGGCGGCAGCGGCGAAGGAGGAGCTCAGCGCCATGGTAGCAGCCGCCATTGTTGCTAATAACTCAAATTACACAGCTGATGAACTCAGGCGAGCTAGCTAGATCACTCTTTTTTCTTTTTCTTCTTTTGCTGCTTCTGCTGTTGATGATGAGGCGGGTGACGAGACGAGTATAAATAGGCGGGGGATCAAGGAGGAGGTCACGAGGGCACGCGGCGAGGTGGGGACTGGTGGTGGTGGTGGTGGCAGCGGCGGCGGCCACGTCAGCGAGGAAGGAGGCGGCGGCGACGTGGAAGGCGAGGGGGTCCGCGCCGAGGGGGCGGCTGCTCGTCGTGGCCACCGCCACCTCCGTCTCCGTGTCCCGCGCCGCCGCCCACACCCGCCTCCATCCATCCTCGTGCCGAGGGGCGGCTGCTCGTCATGGCCGTGGCCGCCGCCACCTCCTCGTCCCCCGCCATCGTCGCTGCGTCCCCCGCCTGCCGTCGAGTCGCGCCGACCAGCGAGAAAGCGAGAGGAAGAGTGTGAGAGGAGAGAGAGGAGAGAGAGGGGAGTATGACAGGTGGGTCCCATATTTTTTTAATAAATAAAATGATGACTGGACTGCCACGTGTACGCCGCGTAGGACAAAACCGGTCTGGATTGGGTCGAGGGGGGTAATTTGTCCGGTATTAAAAGTTGAGGGTGAAGAATGTCTGGTTTTCGGGATCAGGGGGTAATTCGGACGACTGCAATAGTTTGGGGGGTAATTCGTACTTTTTCCTATAAAGAAATATTTTGCTATTTATCGGTCATCAGATTTTGATCCAATTCTTTTAAAAAATAAAACGGATAGAAACTATGCAAATATATCACCAGTGGATATATACAGCTAAATATCACAAGTGCTTAGACCTTGGTTTCACAGAACATCAACAAAAGAAAACGACAAGAAGAATAAACATTGATTTTTTTTTCTCGCCGTGCTATGCTGCCATATAGGTAAATGATATTTGCTCCCTTGCTATGCAGCAACAAACAGTTTTTTTTTTCAGGCGGCTAAAAGTTCCACTGCAATTAAATGCATGTGAAAGTTATTTTTTTCAGGCGGACACACTAAGCAACCCTGATGTATGAAAACCTCTTGGATGGAAAAGCATTGGGGTTTGGCGCTTGCTCATCCGAATAGACTCCAAACTGGTGGCAAGTCATGTTGACAAATCTTTTGAGGCAAAAGAAGAAGGCATGAAGAGGTATCTAGAGGCTGTTCGATCTATGGAAAAGTGTTTCGCCGGCATAACGGTCGAACATTTACCTAGAGACCGGAATGAGGAAGCAGGCGCCCTGGCGAAATCCGCTGCTAGTGGAGGCCCACATTCGCCAGCCATATTTTTTGAAGTCTTGTATGCACCAAGTGTGCCCACAGAGAGCCTGGACATCATGGCATTTGACCAGGCAGAACTGGGGCGAAGACCCAGAGGACTGGCGAACACCGTTCGTGAAGTACCTCAAGAATGGTAAGCAGAAGCAAAGCACCTACAGCTCAGAGCCGCAAGATCAAGCTGACTTCGGGGCAGTTGTGTCGCTCCGGGGTGCTCCAACCCTTGCTTCGCTGCATATCCTTTACCGAAGGCGAGGAAATAGCGAAAGAAATACACCAGGGGTTGTGCGGTGCGCATCAAGCCACAAGAACGGTTGCCTCCAAAGTGTTTCGCTAGGGCGTATATTGGCCCACTGTGCTGAAAGTTTGTGTGGAGCAAGCCAAGAAATGCGAAAGCTGCCAGCGGCATGGCCGAAACCAGAAAGCACCCCAGTACGAGCTGCAACCTATCGCACCAGTCAGGCCTTTCGCCAGATGGGGGCTGGACATCATTGGCCCTTTCCCGGTGGCACGAAATGGGTACAAGTTTGCAATTGTAGCAATTGAATACTTCTCCCATTGGATCGAAGCCGAATAGCTCGGTACGATCACTTTGGTAGCAGTACAGAAATTTGTATGGAAGAATATTGTTTGCTGTTTCGGAGTGCTGAAAGAATTCATCACTGACAATGGCAAGCAGTTCGATTCTGACAAGTTCAGAGAGATGTGCGAAGGCCTAGACCTGCAAATCAAGTTTGCTTCGGTCGCACACCCACAATCGAACGGGGCGGCCGAATGAGCAAATTGCAAGATCCTTGAGGCGCTCAAGAAGAGGCTTGAAGGGGCGGCGAACGGAAAATGGCTAGACGAAATGTTATCTGTTCTCTGGGCCTTTCGGACGACCCCCACAAGGCCAACCAAGTTTAGCTCGTTCATGCTTCTTTATAGTGACGAAGCAATGACCCCAACAGAGCTAGGGGCTAACTCATCAAGGGTAATGTTCTCTGGAGGCGAAGATGGGCGCGAGGTGTCGCTCGAACTCCTCGAAGGGGTGAGAGTCGAAGCACTAGAACACATGCACGAATACGCCAAGAGCACTTCGGCAACTTACAACAAAAAGGTTCGACCGACAGAGCTGTTGCCTGGCCATCTAGTCCTAAGGAAGAAGGCAAACCTAGTGGCGGTCGGAAAGCTTGAATCGAAGTGAGAAGGGCCATACCTCATCAAGCATAGGTCCAGGACTGGCTCTTTTCGCTTGGCGACGCTGGAAGGCGAAGAGTTCAACTACTCCTGGAATGCTGCTTCTCTTAACCGTTTCTATGTCTAGAAGGGGTGGCACCCCATTTGCCAACTTTTAAAAATGTACATACTATCATATAGGCCTTTCGGCATCTCTTATTATGTAAGCCCTTCGGCACAAAAATACAAAAAAAAAGAGGAAAATGAAAAAAAACTGGATGTAGGGCTATTATCCATCCTGGAGGCCCAAACCAGTATAAAATCCTTGTGTCTTTCGCCTTTTTTACTTGTGTGTGATAATTCGTGGAAAAACCCCAAGGCAAATGTCTGATCAGCGAAAGCGCTAGGGGGCAAAACGAATCGGCTGAAGCATCGCTCGCCGAACGTTGAAACCGCGACAACTTGATTCGGGAAATGAATAACCGAGCACCATCATATTTGATCTATGTAAAAAAACACGAGCGTTTCTTTAACGCGGAATACTACAAGTCGAAAACAGAAGTCGAAAGCTGAAAAGTCAGCAGACCTATTTCGCTAATATACGCAAGGGGGCCGACATGTTTCGACCTAACAAAAGCACGAAAGGTGACTATGCGTACAATAGCGAAAAGGAAATATAACACATCTGTATTAACTTCAAAAAATATATGCCATACAACATGGTACAGGTGAAAGAAGGTAGCTGGCTTTATAGCCTAACTTACAAAAAAATTACATCTTCGCCCCCAAAGCACCCTCCTCTCCCTAAGGTGTGATCTGGCGAACTTGGTTCGTCATCACTACTAATATTATACACTACCCTAAGAGGAGAAGGAGGCGAAACACAAACTAGACCATAACGGCGATGGGCGATCGCTTCCTGACGATCAGTCCTCCGATGATTTCGCCAAAAGCGGGCCATGTCCTCCCGACGTTCCAGATGGACACGGTCATAGTCGTCTAGGGTTCGCCCGGGGTGCGCTCGCATCTAGCTGGCAACTTTCAAAACCTTGTAACTATTGCCATTTATTATCATCTCGCGACATGAATACTTAATTTTTGGCAGGCCTTTAACCGCGACGAATTTCTCATTTTTGTTCCACCGATCCCCAAAAAGAGGCTGATCACACAACTTTCGGTGAAAACCCTGCTGAGACAGCATAAAAATGACAAATGGCAAAGTGCAAGGTTAAGAGAGGGCGGAGCACATAAAGTGGGCAAAAAGCGTCGCCCCTTTTTCGTGTACAAAATGATGCAAGCATACACATCAAAGCCATCAAAACGGGACATTTAGCTAAACCCGGTTCATCTATTTCATATATCAAAAGGGCCATTTTCAGCTACAATGCGAAAGGGGGAGGGCCATCGGCCAAATTTACATCGTTCGCCTTCCGCAGTCAACGCCAAAAGAAATCTAAAATCTGAAAAACGGGCGGAGGTCCTCACACCTCTGGATGATATTGGTCGACGTCCGCCCCTGCACTCGTATCCGCTCCACCTTCTTCGGTCGCTGGCTCCTTGCCTTGCTCTGCTGCCTCTACCTTCGCCAAGTGCTCGAGCAGGCGCGCCTTAGCGGTAGATCGGCCCTCCTTTTGCCAGAACTGCTTGCGCCAGGCGCGTAAGGCGGGCGAAACGTCCTGAGAGCTGACTTCCCAATCCCCCTTCGTAAGCTTGGGGAACTCGGCGATGTGCTCGCACTCATTTTGTTGCAGTAGGCCCATGGTTAAGGCCGCTGATACACACGCGCAACAATCGCCGTACGCGGTGGTGGAATCGGAGACCGCACCGCCGGCCTATTGGGTCCACTCCGAGAAGTCGAAGGCAGAAGCACCTTCGCCAGGGATTACTCGCACCTTCTCCCCCATGTCAGTAAGGGCGAGGCAAAGCGTGTGGCACGCGGTCTTTACGGACTCAGTGGCCTTCGCCATCTCCCGCGCAAACCTTTGTGCGTCTTTCTCAGCAGTTGCTTTTGCCTTGCGGGCCTCCAGGCGAAGAGCCTCCATCTTCGGCTCGGTAAGGTTGTATTATTCAGGGTGCGCTCATTAGTGTAGGTTTGGCTGTGCTGCGCGTACAGACAGGCATCAGGCGTGGAGGAGGGGGCGCTAGTCAGTAACATGGACACAGATGTAATGGTGACGGTGGTGACGAGAGTTAGGTGGCCGTCTGCCTTTCCGTCTGGTCCAGACACCTTATTACCCATCAGTTTTCGCAGTGAGCTGAACTTTCCCCAAAAGCTTGCGTGTTGTGTTTTGCCATTCATCGTTCCTTCCAGAGCACCGCACCACCATTGTTGCATGTCCAAGCTCGAGCTCACCTATTGCCCAAAATATACTGCTGTGCCCTCCCCATTGTTCTTCCTCCTTGCGCCGCCGCATCGTATTGCACAGAGGACATCTCGAGGTCGCCTGCAGGAGTATGAAGACCGGCGGTCATCGAATCTCGAATCGTGGCAGCAAGCACAGAGGGCAGTCGTCGTCTGCATCATCTTCGTCGTCGCCAGTCCGGGCAAGCCTGGCAGACCACGCGCATGGCATAGGCTGCTTGGCCTAAAAAGGAAGCATCCACAAGCCCACATTGGTGTGGTGCATCGGAGGAGGAGAAAGGTGCCGTTCGCAGGGGCATCGGCGCTTCGTGCAGAGGGAAGGCATCAGCTGCCCGATTCCGGAATCGCTGCGGCCATTGCAGAGACCGGTCATCTCTGATCTCGTGCTGCACAGTTGAAGGGGATTAGGCGCCCTTGCATCGCCATTGCGGAAAGGGGATCTAGCTCTATATAAGGGCATGGCTGCGGTAGGCGTGAAGCGCAAACTCATCGTCGACAAATCCCCCACCCATCACCTCCTCCATTCGCCTCCGTCGCCCATCGCTTTGCTTAGAAGGAGGGGGCTACCTTCAGATCTGGAATCCTCTGAGGGTTTCTTCACATCTTTCCGTTCGGACGCTGCTTACACCGCCACCACCGAAGAAGATGTGCAAGCTGTAGCTCGCGCCGTCATCCACATCGCCTTGAAGTTCCCTGAAGCCATCTGCCAGTTGGTGCGCCAGCTCACCCCGGGGAACGTTGCTGCGGCGCTCGATTGGGACCTCCTCGACTCCGATCACCTTCAGAAGGTACAGCCCAACATTTTGTGATTTATTCCCCATTTTTTTGCTTGCATGACTTTGGTTCATAGATGGCTGCTGGGCACACCACTTGGAACGAGGCGGAGCTGCAAGCTTTCCTCGAGGCTTGCATGGAAGAGATCGAACCATCACGAGCACCTGCCCAAACCGCCAAGGCTACGCTACGCCAACCTTGAGGTCAAGATGTACCAGAAGGCCCAGAAGGTTGTGAACCGCACTCAATTGAAGAACTTTTGGGACACTTGTCGCCGACGCTTCCAAACATGGTGCTGGTTGGAGTCGATGGCAACTGGCCTTGGGCTCTGCCCATTCACGGGAAACATCCTTGCAAGCCCTGAGTGGTGGACAAGGATGGACCAGGTATGTGTTCATTTCATTCCTGTTCTTGTCATCAATATAGGTTCATATACATTTTAGTAATTAGCAAATCAAAATGTATGCTGAACAGGTGTAGCATTAGAGACTACTGTTAATGTAAGTACTGCACACCGTTTGATTACATGTAATACTAGTATGCTGAGTTTAACGAAGCTATTTAATTAGTTGGAAGTAATTAGATAGAAATACCTTTTGCTCTAGTACTTCTCTGTGTTGTCATGTTCATGTAGGCTCATACTCTTCAGTTAGTGTTGTACAGAGGTAGCGCTATTGTTTTATGACTGAGCATGCTTCTGTTTAGGAGTACTTTCAGAATCACTATTACTAGCTTTATGTGACTTTAACCAAGGTATTTAATTAGTTAGGACTATTGGTAGTCATGGTTGTAGCTGTAGTAGTTTACTGTAATGTAAAGGTCATTTACTGTACAATGAATGAGTAGTAATGGTAGTATTACAAATTACTTGTTTGCAAGTACATAAGGTAGCATTTTCGAATTTAGTTGGAACCAACCATGCCATCGGCTAATTAGCTATTTAAGTAGTTCTAGCTGTAGAAGTGAACTGAAATGTAGAGTTCATTTAGGCTGCATTTATGTGTACTAAAGGTACATTTATGAATAATATGTTTAGAATTACATAACGTCGTTTCCTCTTATTATGTTCTAACCAACCATGGCATCAGTCAGTAAGGACTGATCTTATAAAAACTTGCACCACTATTATTTGACATAAACCAACCTACTTAATTAGTTACGACTAAATTAAGATAAGGTTGTAGCTGTACTAGTTTATTGTAATGTATAGCTCATTTAGTCTACTTTTAAGAGTACTAAAGGTAGTATTACATATCATTTGATTACAAGTACATATGCCTTGCATACTGTTTAGTATGATTTTTATGAATACCGTACTCATTAACCCTTTTGTGCTTATTCCTGTGCAGATGAGGAGAGGTGCCCGTGCCTTCCGCAACGGTCCCCTTCTCTTCACTCCAGAGAACCACACGGTGTTTAGGGGTAGGGTATGTACCCTAAACCGCTCTGGGGTCCCTATGAGCCCACGCGCCATCTCTGCAGCTCCTCAACAGGCTGAAATCCTCGACATCGAGGATTTGACTGAGCAAGCGCTGCAAGAACCCGAGGAGCAAACTCCACGGCGTGGCAAGAGAACACTCACTGGAGGAACATCCTCTGGCAGCAGCTCGAAGCGGTCAAGGGGATCTTATGCCAGTGACGCACTGAACCGTTTGGCGAACCTCCGCATTCAGTCAAATGAGAGCAGGGCCAGGCGCAAAGAGCTCAAGCAAGCAAAGAGTGCTAGGGCCTGCATGGAGCTGTTGAAGGCAGACGGAGTCAGCTCCAGGGACCCAATATACCACATGGCCCTCCGGGTATTTCGTGATGGCTTCCTGCGCGAGTTTTTCCTTGATGACTGCCCCACACCGGAGGGGAGGCTCTACTTCATCCAGTCCCAGTATCAGGACATGGCCCAGTACCAGCCACTACCCCCGCCTGGTTTTGGAGGATACCTCCAGTCAGCTCCTCCCGGTATGTATGTTGCATGCAGCTTGTTGGAAGACATAATTTGCAATGATGGCAACCTACTATTTAAGGTTTATTACCATTACTGGAAGTCACCTCTAGGTTCTAGTTACATAAAGTGCTACACAATAACAAAACCCCTAGTTACATAAAGTGTTGATCAATATTGCGCAAGTTGTTGTCACATAAAGTTGTTGTTACATTTACAATACATAATCAGTTGTTATTACAGTTATTGATTGTCACCTCTAGGTACTGTGGTTGGAGAGGGTTCTGGTTATGCTGCCGAAGCTGAAAGAGCTGGAGCTGGAGATGATGAGGACGGTGCAGATGATGACGGCGAGGGAGTTGGGGACAACAAGGGAGGACAAGGTGGTCATGGTAAAGGTGGTGATGGCGACGGCGATGATGGAAATGGTGGTGCTGCCGGCTATGGGGGATCTGGTTATGGGGGTGCTCTCTACGGGGGCGTCCCTGGAAGCTATGATCTTTCCGGATATGCAATGTTTTAACATTGCATGACACTATCTGATAATCGATCCGTCTGGGAGTTCCTATCGAACGATGAGTGTGCCAGACCATGAGCACTTCTTTTTTCGAACGTGTTGTCTGTCTCGAATAATTTTTGCTCGACTTCGTCTCGAGCAACGTAACTGTGGTATTATGTTGAGTGTGTAGGTGAAAACAATATCGGCACATTTCGTTTGATGTAGCTTTTCAATAAGTTTGCTTAGTCCCTAGTTATCTTGTTATTCTACCTATTATTGTGTGTTGCATTCTATATTGACATGCAGGTTGGCGACATGCAGGTTGACTGACATGCAGGTTGTACTGCCTGGTGAAAAGCGACTGAGCACTTCATTCAAGTGCTAATTGATGATGCTTTTTTTGCAGGAACCGAATTAAATGAAGTATTTAATGAACTACAGTACATCAGTGACTACTTGCAGCATGCACTTCCCGTATTTATGTTTGACGTGCATATAGGGCCATTAATTATTGCTCATGCGTATCACTATCTAATGTTAGGTTGTTGTTAACTTTTGGGTTCATAATTTTCTTCGCTAATTTAACTTTTAGTATTTTTGTAGCACTAACAGTTCTAACATGGTTGTGTCTTCGCTGTGCAGGTGTCAGCTTAATGCACTAACAAAACTTATTGTTAACTTACTGCACTAATATGTACATTGCATGGAGCATTCATGTTTACTATATATGTTGTCCACTTCGAAAGTGCAGTAACCACTAAGTTATTTGTATATGTATTATGTTCAGGACCATGAGCACTTCTTCAGATATCACGAGTGGGTCATCGGCTGGAAACTACACAGATGAGGAAGACTACATAATCGATATGTTGGTAGCTGATTTGGAAGCCCAAGTGCAAGGTAGAGCTGCAAGGCAGGCGCCACAACAGGCATGGATGCAGTGGATGATGGAGACAATGGCCAATGCTACTCAGTGCCATAATGTCTTTCGCATGAGGGCTGACCAAATTCATGCTTTATTCGCAATTTTAACTAATCGTTACCATCTTAATGGAAGTAACGAGGTTTGCCCTATGGAAGCACTAGGGCTTTTTCTATACATCATGGCAGGTGGGCACTCGCAAAGGGCAACAAATAATAGGATGGCCCGGTCGGGATCAACCATATGCAAGTACTTCCATAAAGTGCTTGATGCAGTTTACTCCATGGCAGCTGATATCAACAAGCCTGTGGATCCAAGTTTTCGAAGAGTGCATAACCGGTTCGCACGAGATGAAAATTTCCTGCCTTTTGCTAGGGCTGCGGGAGCTGTAGACGGGACCCACATCCCAGTTCGTGTTGCAGTTGAAGAAGCTAATTTGCACCGCAATCGTCATCATATCACATCAAGGAATGTATTAGTTGTAATTGGATGGGATGATCGTGTTATATTTGCAGATGCCGGATGGCCTGGAGCTGTGCACGACCAGAGGGTGCTAACAGAAGCTGTCCGGAACTATCCCCATAATTTTCCAAGGCTGCCGTGGGGTAAGTACATAATGTTGAAGGTTTTTTTAATACAGTTAGTACACAGCACCATCATATTACTCCCCCATGCAATTTTCATCTGAAATTTCTCATGTTCACTGTCCAGGTAAATATCTACTAGTGGATTCTGGGTACGCATGCCGGTGCGGTTTCTTGCCACCGTACCCGCATGTACGCTACCATTTGAATGAATTTGCTGGTCAACCGCAAGGGAGGGAAGAAACATTCAACTATACGCACTCCTCCCTGCGTACTTCAGTTGAGAGAGCTTTTGGAGTTATGAAGAGTCAGTGGAGGATTCTTAGGGAGATACCTCTTTTCCCTAGGCCAAACACCCAAACGAAGATCATACACTGCATTTTTGCTCTCCACAACTTCAGGCTTGACAGTGCAGACCCCCATTTCATGACACAGAACTGGTTGTACAACAGGTACCCTCCCATCCCACAGGCACCACCGCTGCGCGACTTGGTACGACGCACCTAACAGTGCCGCTGGGATGAGAGCTGTTCGTGACGCCATTGCAAATGAAGTTTACAACTAGTCCTGCATCACTTTCCATCCTTAATAAATTTGTACTCCTTGCTCATGTCTTTCTCAATTTATCCTATTTTATGTGTGTTATCGGTATGAGAAACTACTGTCCTGTTGTTCTACTCGAATTTGTGTGACGCTATTATATTGCTATCTATGTGAACTTCGGTATTGTCAATCACGCATTTCACATTCATTACAATTTTATCGAGCAATTAATTGTGTACATTAATATGCAACTAATCATCCTACTGATCACATTTATTCTTTTTTTGTGCGCCTTTCACTGTCGGCTCCATGCGCGCAGGCCTAGCTGAGCAAGGAGGAAAAACCCCCACCCTCTCCCAAGTCACGCCGACACTAGCAGCTGCGGCTGCAGCGCCTTTACTGCTGCCTGCGCACTGACAGCCCTGCCCGTCCTGTCGCGTCGCTTTCATCACTGCTCCGTCGGCAATCTCATGGAGCTGCTCCAGCCGGCGTCAAACTCCATCCAACCCTTGCTACCTACTATTCAGCCACCAACCATATTTACTACTAACAGCCTATAGTAATAATTACACTCAGATTTAATTCGATACTACAATATGCACAAACGAGCGCACCCTCAGTCAAGGCGGCGGACTGGTCTTGTTCCTTTTTAAGCTCGGCCTTGAGACGCTCGATCTCGGCCTTCGCCTCGCTCCCCTTCTCCAGCTCAGCTTGGAGCCGCCTGTTCTCAGCCTTCGCCTCCTTAAGGGTGTTGGCGAGGCTTTCCATTTGTAGGCTCTTGCGGCCCAGTTCGTCGTCCTTAGCTCGAAGACGGTTCTTGAAGCCGTCAAAGCGAGCCCTCATGGTTCGCTCAGTCGAACAATGAGCCACAAGAATCTGGGTCAAAAAAAAGGGGGGAGAGGGGGCGAAAGCGATCGTCGTTAACATAAGTCGTGGAAAAACAACAATTAAAGAGAAAGAAAAAAATGAATAACATACTTGGATGGCTAAGCTCTTGATGGCGGTACAGCCTTCATCGAACTCGTTCAACTCAGTGAACAGGCTCGGGCTCCCAGCCGGAGAAACGAGATGACTTACCCCCTCGACGAAGGGGATAAGATCCGCCCGGGTCTCTAAATCCCCAGGGGCGAAGCGAGGCTCCGCAAGCGAATACTCCGAAGCAGACGTCTCAATGGCCGCCTTCTTCCCCTTCTGGATGGCGGGCGGCGAAGCAACTGGATCGCGCGGAGGGCTTCCGAAGAGCCTGGCAGCGGCGTTCACAACCCGGTCAGCAGAAGCTGAAGTACCGGCCGCAGCGCTCCCTCGCGCTTCGCCCGTGTCGGCCGTAGCACCGAGAGCGGTCGAAAGACCATGGCTCCACCTAGCGGGCGAAGTAGGGGTCTCATCCGAAGACTCGTCATCGCTGAAAACACAAGCGACATCGACGAGCCCCTTCTTCTTGGAGGTTTTCTTAACCTGCCCTCCCTTCGCCACCTTGGCCGCCGCAATCGAAACCAGTGCCTTTGCCCCTTCCAAATCCTTCCGGCGGAAGGGGGAACTGTTCGACTCCACCCCAGTTTCGACATGGTCTGGACTTGGGGTTGGGGTGTAGCCGCGCATCTCGATGCGGTTGTCGGCGAGCTCGTTCGCGGCCGTTTCGATCGCAACTTCTGTCTCCACCTCATCCTCCCCCTCCTCTTCACTGTCCTAGTCGTCGACGGTGTCCTCATCGTTAGCATCAGAGTCGGTGGAGGCAGGGGCCTTTCGCTTCCGAGGGGCCGATTTGACTTGCCCACGTTTGCGCTTCTTGGAGGTCCCTTCATCGCCATCGACCTTGGAGGGCTTCGCCCGGGAGGGAAGATCGCCATCGCACCCGTGATTCGCCCGGCCAGCCGCCTGTCGCGTAAGTAGCTGGCTGTATTCTGTGATCGACACATCGCCGATCACCTTCCGAGCTTCAGCTTCGGCCTGAACAAGAGTTAACACTACAAAAACAAAACGTCTTATCATATCAGGCGCCAAGCAAGGAAAAAGAGCGAAATACAAATACATGTAGGGAAGCAGAAGCCTACTTTTCGCCCCCCCCTTTGGCATGACAAGCTTCGGCAGGCCATCGGCCTCCTTGTCCCGGTCCACCTCGATTTGCAATGACTGGGAGAGGGGGAAGATCTGAAGCACGCAAAACTCCTCCACGAAGTCACGACAGCTAAGGCGGAGGCAGACTTTGCGAAGCAGGGAGAAACGGGCCTCCATGATGCCAGCAACCTTCGGTTTCCTGATCGGTGCGATCGCTTTGCGCCATCATCGGAGAGCTTTCGTTGCGTCTGACCTGGCCTCGAAGGGGATGGAGTGGTAGAACCACTTCGACATCCAGTGGCGATCCCACTTGGACATAGAAGCGTTAACCGGCCAGAGATCGGAACGCTCGGGGCGAACATTGAAGTTCACGCTCCCGAACGCTGTCTTCTTCGTCTTCGAGTTTACGGTGGCATAGAAAATGGCACCGAAAAGCTCGGCACTCGGTTCGAACCTACCAGTCCGACATGCCCAGTCAAAGATAACGATCCGGATGAGAGCTGATCGGCTCAGTTGGGGGAGCTCCACCTAAAACAGGCGAAGGATCTCCGGCAGCAAGACGTTGCATGGAAACCGAAGGCCTGCCTCGAAGAACACAGCGAAGACCATCGTCCGGTTGTCGGCGGGCTTTGGCACCACAGCCTTTCCCGGGGCAGAGGCTTGCTTTTCCGTCAGCACGCCGGAGTCAACCAGCTTCGCAAGCTCATCTTCGTCGACAAGCGAAGTCCCCAGATAAGCAGCTGTTTCTTAATTTCCAACACTCTGATTTGAGCAGAAACTCTATGGAGTGTGTTCATTGATATACCAATACCTCTTCATTTCTTGATTTACCAGATTGGTGGTGTCATCATCGATCTTGCCGGGATTAGGGCCTGTCACGGAGGCCGGGTCTGGCTTGCGATGGGCTATGTCAAAAAGTGAGAGATCTGTCGAAGGAATATGGCTGAAAAGACTAGCAGATCGAAAGCGCACAAAAGAGAGAGAGAAAGAGAGAGCTCGCGGTGAAAATGACTGGGGGGTGGTGGTAAAAACCGGGTGGGGGGTATATATAACCCACCCAGGCGACGATTTACCTCCCCGCCCAATCATAAGCCGCCACGTGTCCTAGGGCCAGGCAAAACGGTAAATTCCCATTGGCTCGGGCCGCACAGCGCTAGGCCCACAGAGAGAAGCCCATCTCTGTTCACAGCAGCCCACCAAAAAAGAAAAAAGGGCTTTGACGCGGGCAAATGGCGAAAGCTATTCAAAACAATGCTAACCATAAAAATATAAATGAATGCGTTCAAAATTTCTTGCAGGACTCCACTATGGGTTTCGGCAGGAACATCGGAATGGGGGCACCTCATACCATAGCACATAATTTGCACGGTCTCGGCCGAAGCTCCTTACTCACCCTCGCCTGTGAGGGGCTTGTTGGCGGTATGGCATGAGACCCTTCGACCAGACCTACCGAAACCATGATACCAACAAGGATTCAAGCCAAAGACGTCAAGTGTACCTAGGCGAAGCCTCCATGGCGAAGGCTGTGGAACAAAGACGGCTAAGGCCAAAAAGCTGTGTGGGTACCTCGCAGGACCAGTCATATGTGGCGAAGGGTGTAGACTTCGGTTTAGCAGGTTCGGCACCAGGGAAGCCCAATGGGCCATCCCGGCCTCTTAGGGTTATTCGCTAATGGGCTAACTGTAACGACCCTAAAATTTTAATTTGCTTCGCCGCGCCGTTGGCAACCTAGTTATAGTATGCTCACTGTGTTGAGCTGAACGACTAGTCGTGTCACGCGATTGGCTTGGATTTTTTTTTTTGCATTAGAGGATCGATTCATATGCATATATCACAGATGAAAACACAAATTAGACACATAAGTAAATTCTTTATTTCTTCACATATACATTATACAGTGTTGTTGCATACATCAAATAATGCATCTCATACATTATTCATCTAAAATAGAAATAGTGAAAATTAAATAAAAATATTGGTGTGATCTGTGACCACACCTAATTGCTTTAGGAGATTTCAAATATAAGATTTAGGCAAAAGAGAAAATTTAGAGTTGCTTGATGTCACATATTTTGCAACCAAACCATTTCGGGGCACAAAATTAGTAACATTAGCCATCTCTTAGTAGCTTCCAAAACTGTTTATTTCTTAGGTAAACTCTGAGTTTTTGGGCAATTGAAAATCAGTCCCTAAACTCAAAGTAATCTCCATATTTTTAAAGTCTATGGTACTATAATGCAAAAGTTACAAATATTATATTTTTCACTAGGTTTTTATTTAATTGCAAATCTGTGAAAAATTATGCTGAGCCTCCACCGAATAAACCATGCTTAGGTAGGTGAGTCACCTAGTAGTCAACCATGTCCTGTCACAAAAACCATATCAGTGTGAACTCCATCCTGACCGAGCCTCATTTTCCTCGTAGAGACCAAAACCAGTTAGCAAGAAGAACCACCATAACCAGAGAGTTAGAGAAGAAAAGAAAAATACAAGAGGGCAAAATCACCCAACATCAGGTGGAGCAGGGGCTCCAGCCCATTAGGAGCAGGTACCCCAGCTCAAGGAGGAGACGCTGATTCAGTAGAATCAACCAACCAATAGAAGCTGCAGTAGAAGCAAAAGAGGAGTTCAACTAGATATTTTCACAACCACTGAATAATCAACAAAGAGGTAAACTAGATTAAGAGCATCATCCATGGCATATAATCATGATTAGAAGTCAGATTATTTACAAATCAAGAATCTAGAGACCATATTATTTGCATTACAAGGTTACAGTGGCACACATCTAACCAATACTTCTATTGTGAGACATTATGAGAAATAGAACAGAGAAATAGAAGGGGGAAAAGGGATATGGAGTTACTGGTGAGGGTTGTGGCCGGCAGAGTTGCCATTGGAGGCATTGGCCGTCTCCGCAGCGACCATCACAGGAGTTGGGTACCAATAGCCATGGAGGACAGCAATGCTCAAATTACTTGAGAGAGGAGAGGTGGTAGTAGAGGATAGAGGTGAAGCAGGATATGAGTTCGTGGGAACTAGGGGGATCAAATCACTGCAGGGGTAGTTGCTAGGGAGATCGCCGGAGTGGGGCGTGGCAGCCGGCCTGAGGGAGAGCGTCGGTGTTGGCGGCGCTGTTTGGGGATGGCGGCACAGGAGAGAAGGCGTGAGGGAGAGAAGGAGATAGCGACAGAAGAAGATGAGAAGAAAGAAAGTGGGCTGGTTGGGCTTTGGTTTTGTGGGCTGGACTAAATTGATCATATATAGTCTCCAGGAAATTAGATTTAGATTTAGAACAGAATGTGAGCAAGTTTTTATGTCATATAAATTGATGATTCTAAATTCTTGATATGAGTGTTAAAATAAAATCTGAACAGAGCAAAATAAATTTATAAAGCAGCACCTGATCATTATATTTGCCATTCATAATACATCATTCATATGCATTGCATGCGGTAAATTATGCGTTCGGAATATGTCCTTATTCGGACTTTCGTATTTTTTTTTCAGAAGTTCGAGTTCCTGAGGAATCATTCATTTCGATTGAATCTGAGGGTATTCGTGGTGTTTTTTATCCAGGCAAGTCCATCTCTTGATCATATTGCTTAGTTATTTCAAATATTTGCAACCTATATGACTCTCACCATTGCATAGTAAACCAGAAATTTATTTCTGAATGTTAATATTGTGCATGTGGATCTGTGGATCAGTTCTTTGGTGATCTTAATAATTGGCAGTCTGAACTTGGTTATTGTGTAGTCAGCTGTATATGCTTAACATCATAAGGTTAATTAACAACTGCTGTAAGGTATGCAAGCGCCTAGCGATCGTGTCGACCATATGACTTGGAATGGGACGTGCTAGCTTATTAGTTCTTTCTTAATGGCTTTATCCTGCGGGCATAAGGACTTCTGCGAATCCCGTGAGCGTGGCCTAGCGATGAGGGTTGCTGTTGTTGCAGAATCCGATTAGATGATGTGGATCGCCATTGTTGCAGGATCCAATGATTCGCTGTTGTTGCGGGAATCACCCGCAGAGATAATTAACAGATGGGATTGATGAAAAGCTTGTGACCTTAGCCTTGCCGGCATACACCATGAAGTGTGCTTCAAGCGCCGACGGGCGTGGGCATTAAAAGGTTTAAGGCGTCAGTGGGTACAGCGACACACCTCTGCAGAGTGTATGAATTGTGATATGTCACTCCCTGTTTCGGATAGAAATTGCGAACGCGGCAGGAAAGGGATCTATCGGAGATTCTACCCTGTGGTACTTTATATGCAGTAGTGTTTTATAATTAAAATTTGAATTTTTGCAACAAATATTTGTCAAAAACATTATGAATTCTTTGAAGAATCTTGGATTCTAGAGATAGTTGCATTCACACATTTTCTTGCTATTGATGGGCTTGTTGAGTACCATTTGTACTCATCCCCTATGTTAATTCCTTGTATATAGATGTTGAATCATTAGAATCTGTTGAACAAGAATATATGGCTGGAAGTGAAGGAACTCATGTTATGGATGACAACCAGAAGGACTCTACGATGATGCTGAGATTGACTATGATAATTAGTGTATAATATGCATGGTTCATATAGTTGCTGTAGTGGTGATGGTAGTAGCAGTGGCAGCGGTAGTATTTGTACTAGTAGCAGTAACATTAATATGAATAGAAGTAATATCTGTAGCGGTACTTGTGAATTTTCTAGTGTGTTGTATATTTGCTGAGCTTTTGGGGTTTGTATATTATTTTGCTGTTATCGCTCGAGGCTTGTCTTGAGCTGTATCTATGGTACTGTAATAACTGAAACCAATGCGATGTTTCTGCTATGCAACTCTGATGTGCATATCTCTGAGTAAACGATGTTTATGAAGATATATGCTATAGACTTATATTCTACTCTTGTTGTGGAATATGTGGGTCGTTTCACTAACGTTCGCCAGTCGGCCCATAGAAGGCCTATGTATCCAAATTACACTGTGTACCCGTATAAACATCGTTTTCATAAGGGCAACCATGTAAATTTCCCTGTAAAACCTAAACCCTAATGGGGAACCTGTAATAGGATTATAAATAGCCCCCTATGTAATAGGATTATAAATAGCCCCCTAGGGCCGTGTAAAGGGGGATCCCGAAAAATTTTAACTACTAAATACATTTACTGTTTCCAACACTGTTGAGTAACCACGTCCTTCGACGTGCGCGGTTGTCACTTCGACAACTGGTGGTACCGCACGGGGCAAGGGAATAGGGCGGTGAAAAGCGTTGTTTAGTAAACAACACGTTGTACAGTAATTCTCACAAATATATGGTTTTATTAAAGTATTTTTTAAGACTAAACTTTACATATGATCTCTATATTTATGAAAAGATATTTTGAAAATTATCTATGGTTAAAGATTTTAAAGTTTCATATTAGTCTTATGTAAACAACAAGTATTATTAAGCATGAGGGATTAGTATTCTACACACTACGAGCAGCACATTCAAATTGTCATTTGGCAATGGAAAATACTTACACAACTAGGAGAATATTTAAATTAGCTAATACTCCCTCCGTTTCATAATGTAAGACTTTCTAGCATTGCCCACATTCAAATAGATGTTAAATGATATCATTTAACATCTATTTGAATGTGGGCAATGCTAGAAAGTCTTACATTATAAAACGGAGGAAGTAGCCATGAGCATTAAGCAGAGCTATAGCACCACGAGTCATCGGTACAGTTCTCCTACCCGGACGGGGCAAGGCTGAACAAACGGCCAAACATACGTATTGTTATCGGGGATTGCTAATTGGCGCGTGCGACCTCCGTTGCTGTCGCACGCGCCAGCTAGCACCTCCAGCGCTGTTTTTTTTTCTTTTTGCGATTTTCTTATTTTTTGTCATTTTTTCTTTTTTCGTTTTTTTTTTAATCTTCAACCCACGTATTTTCAAATCTTTGGGTTGAAAGTTTTTAAATCTGGAGTCAAAAGTTTTCAAATCTTGAGTTGAAAATTTTCAAATCTGAGGTAAAAGTTTTCAAATCTCAAGTTGAAAGTTTTCAAATCTTGAGTTGAAAATTTTCAAAATGTCTTACAAATTTAAATTTTGAGTTGAATATTTTCAAAGTTTGAGTTGAAAGTTTTCAAAATTTGACTTTAAAGTTTAAATTTTAAGTCGAAAATTTTCAAATCTAACTTGAAAGTTTTCAATTTGTTAGTAAAAAAACTCAAAAAAAAGGAAGTATTCTCTTAATTTTGTCATTATCCTTAACTGAGTAACTAACTACGTTAACTCCCAAAAAGCTAACTAGCTTTTCCTTTTCCGCGCGCGACAAGGGTAATCCACTATGGATTCGGGTATACAAACAAAACCCTTCTGCTCGTCATAACACGCCATATCACACGAACTGTGGAGATTATGGATACCCCATATCTACATGACAGTTATAATTTAGTCGGATATACGGTACCAAATATAGATAGAATATCTTTATGAGGACTCGGGTTAGTTTCTAACATGTATGTCAAGGAAATACCCGAGATCTTACTCGGTTACGATTGTATTTTATCTGTAATCACATATTCCGTTAGGGATATGGACTGTATTTTGTAATACGGATCTCTTCCCCTATATAAGGAGGGGTCCGGGTTCCTCTCAGGACAATTTCTTTTTTCCCAGATCATACGATCAATAACACACTCGGCGGAATCATCCCCGAATAGGAGTAGGGTATTACTTCTTGAATAAGAAGGCCTGAACCTGTATAAAATTTCTTGTCTCCAAACCCATCCACTTTCCTAGCTTGATAGCCACCCCCTTTTATTATTGCCGAAATCTTGTTTCGGCAGTTGGCACGCCAGGTAGGGGCAGCATCAAGTTTTTGCCGACTAAGTGCGATGGGTTTCGTCTCCGGCATCGACGACTTCGCCTTCCCTCCCGGGCAGGCGTTCTGGTTCAGCAGCCTCAACTTCATCACCAACGACCTTGGCAGGATCTCTCTCCTTGACTCGGATTCGAACCAGTTGGGGAGAGACCAGGTCCCCGCGCCGTTCGGTATTCCGAACTCGGCCGAGGCCTACTCCAAGATCATCTCTCCCGAGTCGGCTTCAAACCACTCGGACGAGATCCAATCTACTCCTCCGCGACCAGATCAAGACGACGGGTCCTATCCCTCAATCCTGATGAGACTTCCTGATGATCTAGCCGCTGTCTTCACCACCAAGGCATCTCCCCACCCGACGATCTAGGCGAGATCCGGCTTCGGCCCCGATCCAATCTAGCTCTAGGGAGGTTGGCGTTATACTCCAACCTCTTGGGACAGTCTCGACGGAAGAATTGGATGGCTACCTCAGCTCCCCTAGCGTCAGTTCACGACCAACCAAGATCCTCGACTACGACGACTTCGGCTACCACTACGACCACGGCGACTTCGACGACTTCGACGACAGCTACGAAGATAACTACACGCCTCTCTTTTTCGGCGTATTCATGGCTGACAACGAAACGGAGGAACAGCGCCGAGCCCGAGAAGTGGAGGAAGAGCGCACATGGCAAGAAACTGAACGTCGCTGACTGGAAGAAGAATGACAACGACAGGAGCGAGAACGACTACAGCGTGAGCAACAAGATCGCGAACGGATTGCAAAGGAGGCTGAAGATCGACGGCAGCGCGCCTTGGAATCCGGGCGACGAGCGAGAGAACTCATCGGGCAAGAAGACGTTGAGGGGACAGCGGTCTTCCGCACCCCCCAACAGAACGCTGTCGCTGCGATCACCCTTCTCGACACCCTCCTCAAGGAAGACGCACTCAATCAAGCCGATCACGTCGTCAACATCTTGAACCAGACCAAGACCATGATCGCCGCTTGAGTTCCGGTTAACTCCGGCAGCGTTCGCATGCCGACTGGTAGCCGGGTTCCCCATCTCCGATCTCATGATTATCATCAGCCAAGCCTCAGCATCATCGGCACAGGATCCAGTCGCAGGAGCAGGGGCCACGACGAACGATCTGTTCACTCGCCTCTCGAATGTCACAGGGAACGCCGAGTCGAACGGCCTCGCTCTCCACCTCGCCAGCGTCCCGTCGATCTTCGCGACATGATCAACTAGCGCCGTGCAGCATGAGGTCACCGCAATTCACCAGATCGCTACGACGACGACGTGGATGGAGTAGCTGCCTTCACTAATGACCTGCGTCGAGTGGATTGGCCAGCCGGCTTCAAGCCGACTGGAATCGAGAAGTATGACGGCACCACTAATCCGGAGTCTTGGCTCACCGTCTACGGACTCGCAATCCGTGCAGCAGGAGGAGACAGCAAGGCCATGGCAAACTATCTACCTGTGGCCCTAGCAGATTCCGCCCGATCCTGGCTCCATGGACTACCCCGTGGCACGATCGGATCATGGGCAAAACTTCGTGATCACTTCATCGCCAACTTCCAGGGCACCTTTGAACGCCCCGGCACACAGTTTGATCTCTACAACGTCATTCAGAAGTCTGGAGAATCCCTTCGAGATTACATCCGACGCTTCTCCGAGCAACGCAACAAGATCTCCGACATAACCGACGACGTCATCATCGCCGCCTTTACTAAAGGCATTCGCCACGAGGACCTAGTCGGCAAGTTCGGACACAAACCTCCCAAGACGGTTAAGCAGATGTTTGAAAAAGCCAACGACTATGCCAAAGCTGAAGATGCTATTACTGCATCCAAACAGTCGGGCACAACTTGGAAACCGAAGAAAGACATGCCGGCCGCAGGAGAGTGTGGAAGTAACAATCACAAGGATCGCAAGCGTAAGCCCGAAGAACTTGTGGCGACAACTACTCCATCTTCCCGACAACGTTCCCGCGTCAACACCTTCGACAAGATAATGAACTCCCAATGTCCGCATCATCCCAACTCCAACCATGCGGCCAAAGATTGCTTCGTCTACAAGCAATTTGCGGAACAATATGCTAAGAATGCACGTAAGCCTTCAGACGGAGATCAAGGCACATCAAAGAAGAAAGATGACGAAGACGATGCCCCGACTGGCTTTCAAGACCATCGCAAAGAACTCAATCACATCTTTGGCGGACCCCTGGCTTATGAATCTAAGAGAAAGCAGAAGTTAACAGAACGGGAGATCAATGCGGTTCAGCCTAACACTCCCCAATACCTTCGGTGGTCAGAGATAGACCCAGTGGTCCACCCGGGGCGGTACCCCCTGGTACTAGACCCAGTGGTTCGTAACGTCAAGCTCTGAAGAACTCTCATCGATGGTGGCAGTGCACTCAACATTCTTTTCGCCAAGACCCTGGATGTTATGCAGATTCCTCGAACGGAATTAAAGCCGAGTAATGCACCCTTCCACGGTGTCATCCCAGGATTATCCGCTACACCACTCGGCCAGATCACTCTTCCGGTTACTTTCGGCACTCGGGAGAATTTTCGCACAGAAAACGTTTGTTTCGATGTTGCTGATTTTGAGACAGCGTATCATGCCATACTCGGATGACCAGCCCTAGCCAAATTCATGGCTGTCCCACACTACACCTACATGATGATGAAGATGCCTGGTCCTCGAGGAGTCATATCCCTACGGAGCGACATCAAGCAAGCCGTCACATGTGATAAAGAAAGTTGCGAGATGGCCCAGACCCGCGAGATCACACTCGCCCAAGAAGAGATCCGACTGGCTGCGACCATGGCAAGCGAAGGAGAAGTGCCCGCAACCAAGATGCCCAAAAGCGGAGAAAGCGATGCCAAGACCAAAAAGATTCCTTTAGATCCCTCTGATCCTAATAAGACTGTTGTAATAGGCGCTGAGTTAGATTGTAAATAGGAAAGCGCGCTCATCACCTTTCTTCAAAATAATAAAGATATCTTTGCATGGAAACCATCCGATATGCCTGGTATTCCTAGAGAGGTGATTGAGCACTCTTTACATGTTAAGGAAGACGCCAAACCCATCAAGCAACGACTCTGCCATTTTGCACAGGACAGGAAGGATGCGATCAAGGAGGAATTAACCAAGCTGTTAGCAGCGGGCTTCATTAAAGAAGTTCTTCATCCCGACTGGCTGGCTAACCCAGTCCTGGTTCGGAAAAAGACGGGGCAATGACGCATGTGTGTCGATTATACCGACCTCAACAAGTCTTGTCCCAAAGATCCTTTTGGGTTACCTCGCATTGAGCAGGTAGTTGACTCAACGGCCGGCTGCGAGCTACTCAGTTTTTTGGACTGCTACTCGGGATATCATCAGATCCGACTAAAAGAATTTGACTGCTTGAAGACCTCATTTATTACGCCTTTTGGGGCCTACTACTACATCACCATGCCCTTTGGACTAAAGAACGCAGGAGCAACCTACCAACGCATGATTCAGAGGTGTTTTTCAACTCAGATCGGCCACAATGTTGAAGCTTATGTTGATGATGTAGTCATCAAGACCAAGCAGAAGGATGATCTGATTGCGGACTTAGAAGAAACTTTTGCGAGCATCCGCGCTTTCAGGATGAAACTAAACCCTGAAAAGTGCATCTTCGGAGTACCGTCAGGGAAGCTGCTTGGATTTATGGTGTCTCGTAGAGGCATACAGGCCAACCCGGAGAAAATCAACGCCATCCTCAACATGAAACCGCCAAGCTCCTAGAAAGTTGTCCAAAAGCTGATTGGTTGCATGGTGGCGCTCAGCCGGTTCGTCTCATGACTCGGCGAGCGGGGGATGCCCTTTTTCAAGCTGCTGAAGAAAACCGACAATTTCCAGTGGGGACCCGAAGCACAAAAAGCCTTAGAAGACTTCAAGAAACTTCTTACTACTCCACCAGTTTTGGCCTCGCCACATCCGCAAGAGCCGCTACTGTTATATGTGTCGACGACCTCCCAGGTTGTGAGCATGGTACTGGTTGTTGAGCGTGAAGAGGAAGGCCATATTCAAAAAGTTCAACGACCAATTTATTTCGTTAGCGAGGTTTTGGCCGACTCCAAGACAATATATCCTCAGGTTCAAAAGTTACTATATGGTGTCTTAATTACCGTCAGGAAATTATCTCACTACTTTCAAAGTCACTCGGTCACGGTGGTCACATCGTTTCCACTCGGGGATATACTTCATAACTGCGAAGCAAACGGACGGATTGCGAAGTGGGCCTTAGAATTGATGTCTTTGGACATATCTTTCAAGCCACGAACTTCAATCAAGTCACAAGCTTTAGCTGATTTCCTCGCCGAGTGGACCGAGTGCCAAGAAGACATGCTAGAGGAAAAGATGGAATATTGGACTATGCATTTTGATGGGTCGAGCAGGCTTACAGGCACTGGAGCTGGGGTTGTTTTAATTTCCCCGACTGGAGAAAGATTGAGCTACGTATTGTGGATACATTTTTCTGCGTCCCATAACGTGGCGGAATACGAGGCACTGCTCGATGGATTAAGGATTGTCATCTCTCTAGGCATTCGCCGATTAATCGTCCATGGAGACTCTCAGTTGGTTGTTAATCAAGTCATGAAAGAGTGGTCCTGTCTAGATGATAATATGACCGCTTATCGACAAGAGGTACGCAAGTTGGAAGATAAAATCGATGGACTCGAGCTCACCCATGTCCTCCGACATAATAATGAGGCAACAGACAGACTGGCCAATTTTGGTTCAAAACGGGAAGCAGCTCCTTCAGATGTGTTCGTCGAACATCTTTACGAACCAACCGTGCCTAGAAAAGAAACAATTGAAGCCATGGATACTCAAGGCGTAAGCATGATTGAAGCCGACTGGAGAGAACCTCTCATAAGATTTTTGACCAAACAAGAACTCCCTCAAGACAAAAATGAAGCCGAGCAGATTTCCAGGCGCAGCAGACTCTATGTCATTCACGAGACCGATTTGAACAAGAAAAGTCCATCAGGAATTCTGCAGCGCTGCGTATCTTTGGAAGAGGGAAGACAATTGCTAAAAGATATTCATTCAGGCATCTGTGGTAATCACGCTGCCGCACGAACCATTGTCGGCAAGGCTTATCGGCAGGGTTTTTTCTGGCCCACAGCTGTCTCCGACGCCGACAAAATTGTGCGAACATGTGAGGGTTGTCAATTCTTTGCCCGACAAACTCATTTACCAGCTCAGGAGCTGCAAACCATCCCGCTGTCTTGGCCGTTCGCAGTTTAGGGGCTTGATATGGTCGGCCCATTCAAAAAGGCGGTCGGTGGTTATACTCATCTCTTTGTAGCTGTGGATAAATTTTCCAAGTGGATTGAAGCTAAACTGGTCATTACAATCACCGCAGAAAAAGCTAAAGATTTCTTCATCAATATTATACATCGGTTTGGAGTACCAAATCATATCATCACTGATAACGGCACTCAATTCACTGGCGGAGTATTTAAAGACTTTTGTGAAGACTTTGGCATTAAAATTTGTTACGCCTCCGTGGCACACCCCATGAGTAACGGACAAGTCGAGCGCACTAATGGCATGGTACTTCAAGGGATCAAAGCACGAGTTTTCGACCGACTGCGTCCCTATGCTGGCAAGTGGGTAGAACAGCTGCCGTCCATACTTTGGTCTTTGCGCACTACTCCTAGTCGGGCTACCGGCCAGTCGCCGTTCTCTTGGTTTATGGCGCAGAAGCAATGTTGCCAAGTGAGGTAGATTTTGAATCCCTTCGATTTCGCAACTTCCGGGAGGAGCGCTATGAGGAAGATCGAGCAGACGATATCAACCGACTGGAAGAAGCCCGCGAAGCCCTAATCCAGTCGGCTCGGTACTTACAAGGGTTGCGCCGTTATCATAATCGCAATGTACGATCGTGAGCCTTTTCAGTCGGCAACCTGGTTCTGAGGAAAATTCAAACCACACAGGATCGGCATAAATTATCTCCCTTGTGGGAAGGACCGTTCATAATTGCTGAAGTCACTCGGCCAGGTTCTTATCGACTCAAGCGCGAAGATGGTACTCTTATCAACAATTCTTGGAATATTGAACATCTTCGTCGTTTTTATGCTTAGACATTACTTCTGTATTTTCCTCTTTTACTGCTAACATCAAGCCTTTTCTTGAGTTATCAGTCGGGGGCTACTATAATAATAATGGAACATGATTTTTATCAATTCAATTTGCTTACTTAATTTATCATTGCCCTGCTTGATTTTTTGGCTTAGTCAATGAGGACTGAAAGTTTTTTAATAACTTTTGCGAGTTTTAGGCTCAATAAGGTTTGACAAAAACTTTTAAGAAATCAGAGGCTAAGTTAGAAATGTCTAGCACAGTATAAATTCATCAGTATTGTACAAATTGATCTTCCATCATAATCAGAATCACTGTTACTAATCAGTGTCAGTTCTTTCATCATTGGAATTATCAGACCCAGTCGGCCGAAGGTCGACATCTTGGAATCTCTCAACTACGTCAGCAGCAATCTTGTCAGCGGCTTTTTGCGCATCATTGATGAGGTCGAGGGCTGTTTCTTCACTTGTCCCGTCTGCAAAGCCGTCAATGGCGTCAATATCAATCTTCGGGTACAAGGACTTGGTCATCGCCAACGCCAGGCTTGCTCCCATACTCCCAGCCTCCCTGATATTCTTGAAGTAAGTATCCGGAGCGACTCTTAGCTTGTCAAAGATCTCGGAAGTGTCAAGTGCACTTGGACCGGTGTTATTGAAGAACATGGCTTGGATGAGTGGGGTAGCGGCATTAGCGACTTTATCCCTGGCCCCTTCAAGCCTATTGATCTTGTCAACTAAGACATCAAACTGTGCCTGGGACTTGATTTTGTGATCTTCATCAATAGATTCATATCAGCGAGCGGCTATAAGAACATGGGGAATCAATTATCATTACCTTCAACATCTTTTAAGGTCGAGTCCCTCTGCTTTGCTAATTCGGCCTTGTCCTTCTCCAGGGCCTCGACCTGCTTCTCTAGGTCGAAAATCCTGGCAGCTTGTACTGTAATGCTTTTCGGTTAATTGATATGACAAGGAAGGCTTCGCGAATACGTCAGCAGATATGGTATTTACCTTTGGACGAACCACTCAATTCATAGTTGGATTCTTGAAGCTCGGAGATTCTATTCCTCAGATCATGCTCAGTTTTTCTCGCGAGCTCTTTGACCTCATGTAGCTGGTTTTTAGTAGCTTCGAGGGTTCCAAGATGGGGAACTAATTTCTCCAGAGTTGTGGTTTTCGCCTCATTCCTAAGATGAATTCTCTGCAATATGAATTTATCGGCGTTTCAGCAAGATATGAAAGGGGACAATTAAAGCTATGCACAAATGGACTTACATTTACAATACGAGTGGCCTGGCTGAGTGCCTTTTTCAGCAAGCATACTTCTTCATCTTCTTTCTGCTTGCTTATCACGATTCCTTGAGGTTGCATATCATCGTCCCACCACTTAACTAGGATGGGAGGGCGTGAGTCTTCAGCCACCTGTATACGGGGAATTTCTTCTTCATCACCAATCATTGGTCCCAATGTATCCACGTATAAAGGTTAGACGATTGGTTAGAGTCATTTGGATCAACACGGTTTCGGGCAAGGTGTTTACCCGTGATGATTTCCGGACGGGGATGAGTCGATTCTTGCGTCTTAATGGGAGATCCTGGCGTCGGGTCACTGCTGGTGTCTTGTTTACGAGGGCTGTCTGCCTGAGCTCCAACTTCTGGAATCTCTTGGCTTGGCCCAGTGCCCGACTGGTTTTTAGTCGGGGCCTCCTGATTAACCCCGGCTCCAGCTTCGGCCGACTCGTTTCCGGTTGGGGGTTGATCACCAGATCCTACATTATCGGTTGCTGGCTGGTTATCACTCGGATGATCCTCAACGGTTGGCTCGGTTTCTTTTAAGTTTGTTCCTGTGCTGGTCGGGTCAGAGTCTTTTCCAGAAGGGTCTATATCAGATGGTTTCCTACAAGTTTGGTTATCCTTATTATTACTACACTGGGTACACATCAATGCAAGGAAGATCGTTATATGGTTTGTACCTGGAAGACTTCCTGATCTTTGGCACTGGACGACTGGATGTTTTTTTCCTTGGAGTAGCCTGCTTCGGCAGTTTCTTGGTTGTTTCTCGGTCTCTAGGCTTTCTAGCGGTATCGCCTTCGTCGTCACTCGACACCAACTTCCTTTTGCGTGAATCTGGCTGGCCGGCTGGATTGGAGGTATTTGGCCGGGCTTCGGAACGGATTTTGGGACCCCCGCTCCCTTGACCGGTTTGGTGGTGGGGTGATCGGCGTTGAGTGATTGGGGGATCCGACTTCATCAAAGCAAATTCCTAGGCGTAATATCCTTCATTGTTAACTGATTCAACAAAAAGACAAGACCATATTTTGTGAAAGGTTGAAGTGTTTGATTACATACTGGTGGAGGAGGATTGAAGGCATTGAATGGCACGACTGGCAGCAAGTGCGAATAACTGACGACGATAGCATTTGAGAAGATCTTGTACATCCTTTCCTTCATGACCTTAAAGTCAAGAGAGTCTGGATCTTCACGATTTGGATCATGTTTGCCGTCAAACTCAAAAGCTGTGCGGGATCTCTCTTTGATTGGAGCTAACCGGCTTTTTATGAAGTGCCGAGTGATTTGTTCTCCCTGCAAACCCTGCTCCTTCAGCTTTATCATGCGCTCCATCAGTTCCACTGCTTGGGCAGCTTCATCTCCTATAGGCAATGAATTCCATGTGTCTTGGTAGACTGGAGGGAGACAAGAGTACTCGGGAAGGGCAGGTTCAGGATTTTGAACGTAGAACCAGTTGGCATGCCAGCCTTTGTTTGAGGTCTTCAAGGGCATGGAGAAGTATTTTTGGCTTAGTGTTCCCCTGAGTTGGAAACCAGCGCACCCAACAACGCATGGTTTGCTCTTGTTTGGCTAGGGCTTGAGGAAGAAGATGCGGCGGAACAAGGCGAAATGAGGCCTAATGCCCAGAAAAGCTTCGCAGGCATGAATAAAATTGGTGATGTGAACTATGGAGTTCGGGTTTAGATGATGCAGGCTGATTCCATAGAAATTCAGAATTCCCCGAAAAAATGTTGAGGTTGGAAGGGAGAAACCGCCATAGAAGAAATGAGCAAATACCACGACTTCATGCATATCGGGGGTCGGGAATGCTTCGCCGAATGCCGGTCGCCACCCGATAATCTCCTTCGCCGGAAGAACGCCGTGCGCCACCATCTCCTTCAGATTACCTTCCGTCACATCAGAGGGCGCCCACTGACTCTCGAAGCTTTCTCTTTCTTCCGCCATGAATGTGAACTGGATGGTTTAATTTGATCTGAGATATGGCTGGAAAGGGATGGGGAATTGAAGTGGTGGACGCGGGGTGAAATTTCGTGAAGTTTTTGAGGATGGATTGGAGCGGATTGATGAATTGCCGGCGCAGTTTTGTACTATAGCAGGAAATGGGGAAAATGGCGAGTCTCGGCGGGGAAGACAAAGAGACGTTTTATTTCACTTCGGTGTTATTAGCCTAAACACAGTACTTCAGCCCAATTTTATTTTCAGCGTGGCCCGTTGTGATCCCTAGGGACTTAGGTGCTTTTTGCTTTGGCAATTTGTGCTCACAATGATGTGGCCTAATGCTGTTAAAATCCTTTTTAATGCGGTTTGATAATTCTTTGGAATTAACACGATGCAAACAAAAGGTGCCTGACAGGAAGGTTTTATACTATTTTTGTAAGCCTTATTAGGCTGCAAAAGCTGTTTGGGTTGATTCGAGATGACTAATTTATTAAGAGTCATTCTCTTAGCATGTTATATGCTTAATTTGGTTATGGTGAGAGTCATAGCTTAGGCTATTAGACTCGTTGATTACCATGATTTTTATCATGTTTGGTGGATCATTTTAAGAATTTCTTACTCAGATTCCTATCAAATATGTCTATTTTTAGACCTTTTGAGTGTTTATCACTCGGCCCTTTTCGTATTTTTTATCCTTGATATGTTCAAGTTCAGAAGTTGTCGGCTGGGTATTTTACTGAGTACCATGCATACTTCGCTATAAAACCACTCGGTTCTTGACTACATGTTTAGTTTTTCAACTAATCACATAGTCGGGGGGCTACACCTAATTAGGTGCATCTACTCGATGCACCATGTTTTATTTTCGCCCTTCATAGTCTTTGATTTTAACACTCGGCAAGCTGGAGCAAGTTGAATTGAAGCACTCGGATTACTGTTTTTTGCTTCGAGAAGGCTATTTTGTCAACTGCGAAGGTCTCGGGGGCTACTGTGGAGATTATGGATACCCCATATTTACATGACAGTTATAATTTAGTCGGATATACGGTACCAAATATAGATAGAATATCTTTATGAGGACTCGGGTTAGTTTCTAACTTGTATGTCAAAGAAATACCCGAGATCTTAGTCGGGTAAGATTGTATTTTATCTGTAATCACATATTCCGTTAGGGATATGGACTGTATTTTGTAATACGGATCTCTTCTCCTATATAAGGAGGGGTCCGGGTTCCTCTCGGGACAATTTCTTTTTTCCCAAATCAAACGATCAATAACACACTCGGCGGAATCATCCCCGGACAAGAGTAGGGTATTACTTCTTGAATAAAAAGGCCTGAACCTATATAAAATTCCTTGTCTCCAAACCCATCCACTTTCCTAGCTTGATAGCCACCCTCTTTTATTATTGCCGAAATCTTGTTTCGACACGAACCTAGGGCCACAACCGACGAGTCGACGACCGATGGCTTCTCAAAGCAAGAAGAGGCGCATCACCGGCGGCGGGGACGGAGAAGATCGGATCAGTGAGCTCCCCGACGACCTGCTCGGCCACATTCTCTCCTTCCTCCCCAACAACCTGGCCGCCCGCACCGCCGTGCTGTCCCGCCGGTGGCGATACATCTTCGGCTACGTCCACACCATCTCCTTCGAGGAGGAGGGCGAGAGGGAGGACGATTGGATAACCATGTGCTTCCAAGCCGAGGAGAAGAAGAGCATGAGCTGGAAGCTCCTCGACCGGATGAACGCCGCGCTCCTCTGCCGCCGCCGCTGCGCCGGCCGCCACGTGCCACTGCGCAGCTTCCACTTCGCCTGCGACAGCTACCACGTCTGGGACAGGGTCATCGTCGACGCGTGGGTCACCTATGTCGTGTGCCATAGCTCGCAGGAGCTCCACCTCGACCTGCGCTTCTGGATCGGCCCGATCTGCGCCGGCGGCGAAAGGGACAGACTCTCCACCATCGTCGACAGCGAGCCCCCTGTTTTCCCTGGGCGCCATTATGAGCTTCCACGGTCGCTCTACTCCTGCGTCGCCTTGCAGACCCTGTGCCTAAGCTACTGCGACCTGAACCTGCCGGAATCCATCGACCTGTCGTTGTTGAAGACAATGCGCTTGACTGGCATCCACGGCTCCAGGAGCAGAATCCAACGGTTGATCTCGAGCTGCCCGCGCCTCGCCGACCTGACGCTCGAAGCCCTCCGCCAGCTGACCCTCTCCCTACTTGACAAGCGCCTCCGCAGCTTCGCCCTCCGGTGCTGCCACAACGTCGACAACGTCGCCATCGACGCGTCGGAGCTCACAACAATTGCGTACAGGGGCGCCGTGTCGGACGATCCGTCGTATACTCTTTCGATGCAAGGCTCACTGGCAATATCCTCCTGCACTGTGGATTTCTGCAGCGAGGAACTCATCACCTCGGAGGAGGAATTCGACAGTATGCAAAAAGATTTCTCGCGATGTTTGCAGGCTCGACGCACCTCCACCTCAAGTTTGATCGTCTCGGTTCGTGCATCGATAGTGACCTCTTCCCGGCCGCCGGCTTCCGGACGTTCACGAACCTCCGACGGCTGGAACTCACCGGGCACGTCCCAGATTGCGGCGTAGCCATCGCCATGAGGAGGATCCTGGAGATGACCCCAAACCTGGAGTCTCTCACCCTGTTCTTGAAACCAGAAAAATGTAATCCGACGAACTGTGATAGTGAGAGCGAGAGCGACGGCAGCAGTGACAGTGGCTACATCAGCCACAGCGACGACGACGACGACACCGACGGTGATGACTACGGCAGCAACATCGGTTACAACAGCCACAGCGAAGAAGATGGCGACGACAGCGAAGAAGACAGCTCCCCTGGTATCGCGAGCTTCTCGGCGATCCGGTGCCTGCGGCGTCGGGTGAAGGAGATCAACCTGGTGCACTACGAGGGTGATGACGGGCAGGCGACAGTGGCCAGGCTGCTGCTCAGCAACGCACTAGTGCTCCAACGCGTGTGCGTCGTGCTGACGAGGGGTAGAATTGGGATGCAGATGCGTAAGAAAAGGAAAATTAAAAGGTGGATGATGAGCAGGTCAGCGAAGGCCGTGTTCTTGTAAATTTTGGAGGGGAATCTGATATCTCGAGGAGATGTCCCCTCATTTGTCTAAAATCAGGGGGTTCCTAATGGGTGCCCCCCTCCCCACGTCCCCCTGATTAGTTGATCGGATCCCACTAATTACTATCATCAGTGTTAATTACTCTGATCAGTTATTTTTTTAGCACGCGAAAAATTGGAACAAGTATGGAGGTTTAGCTGCAATAAACTTTCAACAAAGGTTTGAAATTTTAAGTTAAGATTTTTTGAAATTGTTAACTTAAATTTGAAAACTTTTAAGTTAAGATTTAAAAACTTTCAATTTGGATTTAAAAACTTTCAACTCGGATTCGAAAACTTTCAATTCAGACTTGAAAAACATTCAACTTGGATTTGAAAACATTTAACTCAAAATTTGAAAACTTAACTCACGTTTGAAAAACTTTTAACTCAAATTTAAAAACTCCCACTTCGAAATTCAAAAAACTCAATTTAAATTTGAAAACTTTCATCGCAAAATTCAAAACATTCAACTTTAATTTAAGAAACTTTCAACTCAAATTCAAAACTCTAAATGGATATTGAAGGTGAAATATTGAATTTATAAAATATCGCAAAACACGCGTGAGTGTGGAGAGAAAAAAAGAGGCGATTTCCCAAAAAAAAACTAGCGCCTGATTTCAGAAAAAAAAAGAAAGAAACTAGCGCCAAGCTTCTGCGGTGCCGCATGGGTCATGTGGGCTGGAAGTGGACGCAGCGGGCGCATATGCGCGAATTAGGAATTGCGCTGAAATCATCCTAAAGTTGGAGCAATCTATGTGAAGTTTTAATTTATTTACCCCTGTCCTGGTGAAATATATTGATCTGCTTGAGCATATGATTGTTGATGTGTGAATTTATACATTTCTACGAAGTTACAACCTACTAAACATGTAAAACACAATATGTAAGCATAGCAATTATAATTAGTAACATGCAAGTAGGTCACATCAACCCACTAAGCACTAAAAGATCAACACGCCCCGTTTGAATCCACTTAAAAGAGTGGATTAAATTTTGGATTAAAATGGCACGCTTTTCAAACTGCTAAATGGTGTGTTTGGTGCGAAAACTTTCTATATGAAAGTTGTTCTAAAATATCAGATTAATCCATTTTTCAAGTTTGTAATAATTAAAACTCAATTAATCACACATTATTACCACATCGTTTTGCGTGAAACACTTAATCTTCATCTTTATCTTCAAGAGATTCAAACACCACCATAGTACATACAAAAACTTAACTTTAATTACGTCTATCATCTACAAATTATTACATTTTAAAGCTCAACATATAAGCATGCTAAATCATCATTTCTCATCATTTTCACGATCTAAATTCATCGAAAACGATTAGGCTTGGGCGCCTGATGGCTAACTAAACATCAGGCGCCTTCTCAGCCACCTATTCCATATCGCCACGTAATCGCTTCCTTCTCAGCCACCTTTATCTCTCACATGTACGAGCTCATGGTGACCAAGCATCACTGCATGGGCTCCATGGCAGCGGCCAGGCCATGGTTGTCGTGGCCGGAGAGGGTTCCTCGCGGTTGCAGTGGCGTGCCGGTGCACATCAGCATAGCTCTAGCTAGGCCAGGAGCTGGGAGGAAGATGACGAACCCTGTGAGGATCTGGTGGTGGCGTGGATTCCGTTTTGCCCAAGCGACAATGATGGCATACCGAGTTCCCAGTAGCAGCAGCGATAGGGAAGCGGCGGTTGCTCACCTCAGCGTAGCAGGAGTGTGTTGTAGCGTCTCGGCGTGTATCTCCAGCGAAGATCGGAGGAGAGCACAAAACCAGTGGCCCTCAGCAAGCCTGTTTTAGCAAGAGGGGAGGAAGATGTAGTACAGACCGGGTATATTTTTTTTTGTGTGTTTCAGCTATTGTACTTGTGATGTTTCTTTTTGTTTGGATTAAATGTTGCAGTGGATATTTTGATAGTGTTTCATATTTTCATCTTTGATGCACATGGGTTTTTTAATGTTTCAATGGTTCGAAATCAATGTTTCATATGTTTTAGCCCAATGTTTCAAGAATGATTTGGTTATGTTTCATCATTTCAAATGCTGACACATTTTTTTCAAGTATTGAAACATTTTCATAAAAAGATCATGAAATAGCGCCCGATTTTTGGGAAAAAATCGGGTGCCTGATCTGTAATCGTTTCGCAAATTCATCCATCATTTAACATATATTTATCGAAATATCCCACATTAAAGAGCGTGGCATCATCTAGTTTTTCTTTAATGGTTGAGCCAATTGCCTGCTCCAAAATGCTACAATTGAAAAAAAAAAGTGTTGCTATCAAGAAGACATATCCTCTATATTTATGTCACATAAATAATCATATATATTATTTTAAAAAATAAAAAGATATATTAATATAAGATATATCACTGCACAAACATACAAGTCAAAATTTACTTTTTACAAGTCCTAAGAAAAATTTTAAAAAGTACATATAATAGCTTAATTTGTTATTTTTTAATATATCAAAATTCGAATTTAAACTTATATGTTTGTGTCATGGTATATCTCATATTCTATGTTGTTAACTTTTTTTATAACTTTTTAGTGACTATTTAGATGAGATGAAAAGAATGAGGAGATATCAAAATTAAAACCACACTTAAGAAACTCTAAAGCAATATCATTAATCGAAGGTGTATTTTTGCCCCTCCAGGGGTCATTCATTCATTCAAAAGGCAAGGTTCAATATTTTGGAGTGGAATTTCCAAAATCGATAGTAAACTATTTTGCCCAAAATTTGAGGATTTTTTCAAATTTTTGTGAATTTATTAAATAAAATCAAATTCGACCATTTTTTAAAACATTTCAAATTATTTCATACTGAAATATCTAAAATTTGGTACCTCCAGCTTGCAAGCACAAAGGCCACACCACCTCGCTACAAATTCTTTATGCAGCCTGGAATATTTGGAAACAGAGGAACTCTCTGATTTTCTAGAATTTAGCACCCTCAATTTCTTCTTGAAAAGCTCTCTTTAAGAGTGATCTTTCCCTTTTAGTTTTTAGATTAAATGTTTCTGAGAGACAGTCCCTTTTGAATTGGTTATATCTTTTGTAATTTATTTTCTATAATAAAGCTATTTAAGTGTGGGGGCTTCCCCTACAGTGTCTTCCCTAAAAAAAAATATCTAAAATTTCAGAAATTTCAGCCCTCTCTGTACCCTCAATATAAATAGCCAAACCGTTTTTTAAACATATTACAAACGTCAGCACTCACAATAAGCGGACACACTCATTAATTTCCTGCTTATGGCTAATGTGCTTAAAATTCATGTAGACAGTCACTAATGGATCCCATATATACTAGAAGGCTCTGTCCGGATTTTTACGTTGGGTAGCGCCCTAGCACTCGGCACTACAATTGATACGATGGTATCAAAGCAGGCAGTAGATAATCCAAGTTCTAAATGGCAATGCCATTTTTAGTAGATTTGATTAACCAGTTAAAGATTTGCTTTTGGTTGCTAAATAATTAAAACTTGTGTTGGGTTTAAAAATCTAAAAGAAAATTTAATTTACACACTCATGTAAACAACTAAAACTTTCGGTTCAGTCCTTGCATCATGCTTCTATTTCCATTATATTGATGATTTTTTGTGCGCTAGTTTTGCCTTCACTCAAGTATATATAATTAAAAGTTATTTTGTTGTAAGAAAAGAATGGTAATGGAAAACCTCTTCTTTATGAAATATGGCGTGGACAATGGTGGTTGTCATACAAATCCATAGAGATGTGCATATTTTTTTTATATAAGTTGAATTTGCACTTATATATTTTTGTAGTGATGTATCACGTAATTTGTCCTACCAATTTTTTACAAGTTTTTTATGACTTTTAGGTGACTAGAAAAATAGGTGTGTGTTGCAACAGGTGAAGACAATTTTCATGATTGATAAAACTCTGTCAATTTAAATGACAAATTGAAACAAAACAAAACAAAACAATGGCAAAACAAAGTCAGAAATCATATATAGCATTGAATCCAGTTGCATTCACTTCATGCATCATCACATGATTTTTATGTATACCTTTCCATAGCTTCACAAATCGATTCTGTGACAATTCCATAAGTTGACCAAAGATTGAAATTTTGATTATTCAGTTAGTGAATTTTTTTACTGTAAATGGAAAGCAATTGCAAATAACAAACTTGTCTCATATACACCTTAAACAATAATAATTTCAAAAGGAAAAAGAGAAAAGAGAGAAGATTAGAAGGGATCAGTATGGCTGTGAGAAAAGAAAAGAAGAAAAAGAAAACAAAACAAGGGAAAGAAAAAAAGACGTCGATCAGGGGAGGGGCGCGTGCAGCGCGGAGTGGAGGCGCATTGGAAGGTGTTGGTCCGTTGGGCTGGGATGGGAGAAGGATCCATAATAGTTATTCTAGACTCATGTTGAATTAGATAGAGACGTCTTAGAGCAACTCCAGCGTGATGTTAAATCGACACTTGCAACAAAAAAAACTGAACCATGCACGTTGTGAGAGTCGGTTGTTATTTGTCAGAATGAAAATCGATGTCTCGGCTGAAGTCGATCTTTGCCCATTTTTAAATTTTATACATAGGTCCTGCAGATCGACTTTTAACACTGCATGCACCGAGTAGAAGTGAAATTCGCTTTTATGGATGATACAGTTAAAAATCAAAGTATTTATGTGGTTTCTTAAAAAAATGATCTACCGAAAGATAACCTCATAAAAAAGATGTAGGGTAAACAAGCAATGTTGTTTTTTAATACACAAGAGACCATCCAACATCTTTTCTTTGACTGTCATGTCGCACGTTTTACTTAGCAATATGTCTTCTTTGCCTTCAATATTCCCCTCCCCACAATGTTATTTTTGGTAACTGGCTAAGGGGAGTGCCTAGACAAAAAATAATCTTATTTGGAGCTAGTGCTCTATGTTGGTCAATTTGGCGTTGCCATAATGATATAGTTTTTAATCATAAAAAAATGCCTAACATCATGTAGGTTATCTTCATGTGTTCAAATTGGCTCCACTCTTGATGTATGATGCTTTCACAGGAACAACAGGATACTATGGTTGGAATTGGTAGCCAAGGAACTTTCATTCCTGTTTGGATGGCGTAATACCTACAGAATTTTGTGATAGAATCTACGTGATTTTAAAAACATTATTTTACTAGATCATATTATTGGCAGAAGTAGTGGGTTTGTCCCATCTCGCCTTTTTTTAAACTCTTTTCTGTTCACTTCTGGACTTTTTGGCTGTGTGCCTACGGGCAGAGGCCGGAGATGTAACCCATTTCCATAATCTAAAAATGGATGGTACAGTTGAACTCACACTAGAGATGCCCTTATAAACATCTAAAAACCAATTTATATACAGATGACGTACCAAAATTTTGACGAAATAATTTTCAATTTTTATGATAGTAGACATATAGATATACTCTCTCTATCCTACAATATAAGAAGGCTCAACCACTCGTAATAAAAAACCAAGAAAATGTTTAATCGCCTTCTTGGTTGGATCACCTTGACTCGTGCAAACAATATGATTGGGAGGTTTGATGGTATAGGATTTAAAATAAATCAATTTTATAGGATTAAGAGGTGCTAGTTAATGTATGCATGCATTATATTTATGAGACATGAGAGAAAAGTGGTTGTGCCTTATATTTTGGGAGGAAGGGTGTATAAAAAACGAGGGGTTAATTCTGTTGGAATTAATGAATGGGCCTTCGCCTACTCGAAGATTAATTCTTTGGAAAATCACAAAAGCCCACCTCATGGGATGGCATGCATGTGGAGTTTAGTACCACCTTGCTTATTCTAGGAGAGGGGGACCTCCTTAAAAGGGAGGATGCCCTCCTAGCCACTTGAAGCATGTGTGGTGGAGAGAAGAGGGGGAACACATGCGCGCGCTCGCTCGCCTGGCCTGGCAGGGCAGGGCAGGGCAGGGCAGGCAGTGCGCGTGCACGACGTACGCGTCGAATGGTCCGCCAAAATCCGGTGCGTGCAAACGGCGTGCAGTCCGGATAAGTTACGTGCGACTTATCCGGTACGGTTACGCGCAGTGGAGATCGTGCGGGCGCCCTGATCAAGCGACCCTTCTCTATATAAACCGACCCGTCGTCTTCACGCAACACACGTGAAATCAATCTAGGGTTTGCCTCCTACTCTGTGATGCGCCGTCGCTCGTAGATTACTCCATCCCGCTCGCCGGCGTGCACCTGCGATCAGGAGAGCAGGTCTCCGGAACCTCTGCCTTCGACGTCCTGCACCGGGAGAAGGTGGCAATAAGGTTTTTGGGAAGCGCTTTGCGCGACTGCTCCCTGTTCGTCCGCGACGGCTCGTCTTCCTCTTCTCTTGCATGCTGCGTGCCTTCGTAGACGCCTGCGAAACGTTTCGACCGAGCAGCCGGTCTTTCCGCCACCTCGGTACGTGTTCAATATGTTGCGCATATTTGATCTGTTCATGTTATACTGTGTAGTTTACATGTGTAGATCTAATGATGCGTTCATGCTAGTTTTCGTCTGTAATGTCATGATTTATTTATGAAATAGATTAAATCATTATATGCTTATAATCTCAACAATACAAAAACTTTGATTTTACTATGGCTGGTTTTGCCGATGCACTGAGGACGGATAAATTCACCGGTGTGCATTTTAAGAGATGGCAGATCAGGGTTACTCTGTGGCTGACAGCTATGAAATGCTTCTGGGTGAGTACTGGCAAACCTGAAGGAGTTCTTACTGCTGAACAACAGAAGCAATTCGAGGAAGCCACTACTCTCTTTATATCATAGAGCAATTTGGTGCTACTGATGCTAACAATGATCTGTATATCATGGAGCAGTTTCATGACTACAAGATGGCTGATAACCGTTCTGTAGTCGAACAGGCTCATGAGATACAAACCATGGCTAAGGAACTCGAACTCCTTAAGTGTGTCTTACCCGACAAATTTGTGGCCGGGTGCATTATTGCGAAACTAACTCCATCTTGGAGAAGTTTCGGTACTGCACTCAAACACAAGAGACAGGAATACTCCGTTGAGGGGTTGATAGCGTCTCTTGATGTTGAGGAGAAAGCTCGGGAAAAAGATGCCGCGTCTAAGGGCGATGGTGGGTAGTCCAGTGCCAATGTTGTGCACAAGGCCCAGAACAATAGCAAGGGGAAATACAAAGCTCAACAGACCACCAACTTCAAGAAGCAGAAGAAGAACAACAACAATCCTAATCAGGATGAATGGACTTGCTTTGTGTGTGGCCAACTTGGTCATCTGGCTAGTAAGTGTCCACAGCGCAAGGGGATGAAGGCACCTGCAGGGCAGACTTCTAAGTCTACTAATGTGACTATTGGCAACACTAGAGATGGAAGCGGGTATGGTAATTTACCTACTGTTTTTTCAGTTAATCAGTCTACTAATTGGTGGGTTGATACTAGGGCAATGTACATGTTTGTGCTGACATCTCATTGTTTTCTTCTTATCAGGTCGCACGGGGTTCCACCGTCCTAATGGGGAATGGGTCACATGCTTCTGTTCATGGTGTTGGCACGGTAGATCTGAAGTTTACTTCGGGAAAGATCGTGCAGCTGAAGAACGTGCAGCATGTCTCTTCTATCGACAGAAATCTTGTTAGTGGCTCCCGTCTGACTAGAGACGGATTTAAGTTGGTTTTTGAGTCTAATAAAGTAGTCGTGTCTAAACATGGATATTTTATTGGTAAAGGTTATGAGTGCGGAGGCCTGTTCCGCTTTTCCTTTCTGATTTCTGCAATAAGTCTGTGAACCATATTTGTGGCAGTGTGGATGATGAGGCTAATGTTTGGCACTCACGTTTATGTCATATTAATTTTGGCTTGATGTCTCGGCTTTCCAGCATGTGTTTAATTTCTAAGTTTTCCATTGTCAAAGGTTCTAAGTGCCATAGTTGTGTGCAATCAAAGCAACCTCGCAAGCCTCACAAGGCTGCCGAGGAAAGAAACTTGGCACCACTAGAACTCCTACATTCAGATCTTTGTGAAATGAATGGGATGTTGACAAAGGGTGGAAAACGATATTTCATGACTTTGATTGATGATGCTACTAGATTTTGCTATGTGTACTTGTTGAAAACGAAAGACGAAGCTCTAGACTATTTTAAAATTTATAAGGTAGAAGTTGAAAATCAACTTGACAGAAAAATAAAAAGACTTAGGTCTGATCGTGGTGGAGAGTTTTTCTCAAACGAGTTTGACTTATTCTGTGAGAAACATGGCATCATACATGAGAGGATGCCTCCCTATTCTCCCAAGTCTAATGGGATTGCTGAAAGGAAGAACCGCATACTGACTGACTTGGTGAATGCCATGTTGGACACTGTGGGACTACCTAAGGCATGGTGGGGGGAGGCATTGTTGACCTTGAATCATGTGTTAAACAGAGTTCCTAACAGAAATAAGGACAAAACACCATATGAGATATGGATTGGGAGAAAACCATCACTTTCTTACTTGCGCACATGGGGTGCTTAGCGAAAGTCAATGTACCAATAACGAAGAAGCGCAAACTTGTACCTAAGACTGTGGACTGTGTCTTTCTGGGATATGCTTATCACAGCATTGCCTATAGATTTTTAATAGTTAAATCTGAGATACCTGACATGCATGTTGGTACAATTATGGAGTCTCGTGATGCTATCTTCTTTGAAAGCTTTTTCCCAATGAAGGATACACATAGTAGTTCGAGCCAATCATCTAAAATAATTCCCAGTTCAATCACACCACCAGAACAAACTGAACATACAAATGAACATGTCACTGAGGAGGATGACAGTGTAGCTCCACGAAGGAGTAAGAGACAAAGGACGGCTAAGTCTTTTGGTGATGATTTTACTTTGTACCTCGTGGATGACACTCCTAAGTCAATTTCAGAAGCATATGCATCTCCTAATGCAAACTACTGGAAGGAGGCTGTCCGTAGTGAAATGGATTCTATTATCGCTAACGGGACTTGGGAGGTGACAGAGCGACCCTATGGGTGTAAACCTGTGGGATGCAAGTGGGTGTTCAAAAAGAAGCTTAGGCCTGACAGTACTATTGAAAAGTACAAGGCTCGGCTTATTGCTAAGGGCTATACTCAGAAAGAAGGCGGAGATTTCTTTGACACTTACTCACCTGTTGCTAGATTGACCACAATTCGTGTGCTACTTTCCCTAGCAGCCTCACATGGTCTTCTCGTTCATCAAATGGATGTTAAGACAACTTTTCTTAATGGAGAGCTGGATGAGGAGATATATATGGATCAGCCTGATGGGTTTGTAGTTGAAGGTCAAGAAGGCAAGGTGTGCAAATTGTTGAAGTCTTTGTATGGTCTGAAACAAGCTCCTAAGCAATGGCATGAGAAATTTGACAAAACATTGACATCTACAGGCTTCGCAGTCAATGAGGCAGATAGATGTGTGTACTATCGCCATGGTGGGGGTGAGGGAGTTATTTTATGCTTGTATGTTGATGACATACTGATATTTGGGACAAATCTTGAGGTGATAAATGAGGTTAAATCATTCTTGTCTCAAAATTTTGATATGAAGGATTTGGGAGTAGCTGATGTTATCTTAAACATTAAGCTAATTAGAGGTGAGAATGAGATTACACTCTTGCAGTCCCATTATGTGGAGAAGATCTTGAATCGCTTTGGCTACATTGATACTAAGCCTTCTCCAACACCTGATGATCCTAGCTTGTTGCTTCGCAAGAACAAGAGAATTGCTAGGAATCAACTGGAATACTCCCAAATCATTGGCTCGTTGATGTACTTGGCTAGTGCAACTAGGCCTGATATCTCCTTTGCTGTGAGCAAGTTGAACCGATTTACCTGTAATCCGGGAGATGATCACTGGTGTGCGCTTGAGCGAGTAATGCGCTATCTGAAAGGTACTGTGGAATTGGGGCTTCACTATACTGGGTATCCTGCGGTACTGGAGGGTTATAGTGATTCTAACTGGATGTTTGATGTGGATGAGATCAAAGCAACTAGTGGATATGTCTTCACACTGGATGGTGGTGCTGTTTACTGGAGGTCTTGCAAACAGACCATTTTGACGAGGTCAACCATAGAAGCAGAGCTGATGGCACTGGATACTGCTACTGTTGAGGCAGAATGGCTGCATGATCTATTAATGGATCTACCTATTGTTGAAAAACCGGTGCCGGCTATCCTTATGAACTGTGACAATCAAACGGTAATTGTCAAAGTGAATAGTTCTAAGGATAATATGAAATCGTCTAGACATGTGAAAAGACGATTGAAGTCTGTCAGGAAATTAAGAAACTCTGGAGTTATAACGTTGGATTACATCCAAACAGCTAGAAACCTGGCAGATCCCTTCACGAAGGGACTATCATGAAATGTGATAGACAATGCATCGAAGGAGATGGGTTTGAGACCCATGTGAGTTATATTATGGTGGTAACCCAGTCTATGTGATCGAAGATCCCGTGAATTAGAATCTGGGAAGAACAAACCATTAGTAAACTAAAGGAGAGTACCAATCTATACCCTCTCTAAGTGAAGATGCATGTATTCTCGTGAGCTACAAGGCAGGTTGGCTATGCCTTAATGAGTTCTGTTGGCTTTAATTAGCGAAGATGTTGTCCTGCAGAGTATTCTTGAAAGAACTCACCTTTGTGAGCTTGTCTGTTAGTCGCAGTCTATGGAGATTTTGGGTGAATCTTCTAGGAAGCTTACTATAGACCTAGGAGTATGACTTATATGCTCCACCCGAGGGGTAGTCTACAGACGGTTTAGTACCAGATAAGACTCTGAGTGAAACTTGCTTGCACAAGACTTGCAATTCAAGGCATAGTCCATTGTTCAAGTTGTGAGTAAGTGTAGCTTGGAGTTCTAGGTGGATGTTCAACCTTAATCGGTCTCCATTGAACCGCTGGTATATAAACAGTACATTGGAAAAGGCAAATCTCAGTGGGTTTTGAGATTTGGTGGGGGATTGTTGGAATTAATGAATGGGCCTTAGCCCACTCGAAGATTAATTCTTTGGAAAATCACAAAAGCCCACCTCATGGGATGGCATGCATGTGGAGTTTAGTACCACCTTGCTTATTCTAGGAGAGGGGGACCACCTTAAAAGGGAGGATACCCTCCTAGCCACTTGAAGCATGTGTGGTAGAGAGAAGAGGGGGAACACACGCGCGCTCGCTCGCCTCGCCTGGCAGGCGGCGCGCGTGCACGACGTACGCGTCGAATGGACCGCCAAAATTGGTTCCTCCCCTTGCGCGGGGCGTGGAGTTCGGATAAGTTACGCGCGACTTATCCGGTACGGTTACGCGCAGTGAAGATCGTGCGAGCGCCCTGATCAAGCGACCCTTCTCTATATAAACCGACCCGCCATCTTTACGCAACACACGCGAAATCAATCTAGGGTTTGCCTCCTACTCTGTGCTGCACCGTCGCTCGTGCACCTGCGATCGGGAGAGCAGGTCTGCGGAACCTCTGCCTTCGACTCCTGCACCGGGAGAAGGTGGCAATAAGGTTTTTGGGAAGCGCTTTGCGCGACTGCTCCCTGTTCGTCTGCGACGGCTCGTCTTCCTCTTCGCTTGCGTGCTGCGTGCTTTCGTAGACGCCTGCAAAAAGTTTCGACCGAGCAGCCGGTCTTTCCGCCACCTCGGTACGTGTTCAATATGTTGCACATATTTGATCTGTTCATGTTATACTGTGTAGTTTACATGTGTAGATCTAATGATGCGTTCATGCTAGTTTTCGTCTGTAATGTCATGATTTATTTATAGAATAGATTAAATCATTATATGCCTATAATCTCAACAAATTCAACTTTTTCATGTTTTCCTGTTTTTTCATACGTGCGTGTTGTGATTGTGCGGTCCGTGCGGACAATGGACGGTCATGGCGCACGATTATTAGAGTGGCTTAACCGCCGTGTTTATGTGTTTGTTTCACACGCCTATGTCTCTGTTCGGCACGGAGCAAGCTGCGATGTGTTCGGCAGCATAAACCATGTCTTTGTTCTTGCTTTGTTTCCTCGCATAGCCGACTAGGTGTTCGTCCAATTTGTGCTCGCATGTGTTGACTGTTGAGTGACTTGAGCCGACTCGAATTGCTGACAAGACGGCGTCTCCTCGTCCTGTTGTCCCCAAGATGGTTCTAATTACGTCGATGTTCATCCGTTTATTATATGTTAATTAAATAGTTATAAATTTTCTTAAAAAATATTAACATGATCAATAAATATGTAATATAATACTTCACAAACATGAAAGTTTAAATTTAACTTGTACAAGTTATAAAAAAATGATAAATTTAGCTGTAAATATAAGTATAATAATTTGAGTTTATTTATTATTTTTGTTACAATTTATACAAGTTGAATTTTAAGCTACATCTCTGCGGAGTGATATATTACATATTGATCCATCTTATTGTTATTTTTTTCTTTTTATAACTATTAGAAAAAATACCTATGCGTTGCAATAGGTGAAGGCTGTTTTAATCTTATTATTATTGTTCACTGTGAGAATTCGCTTGGATATATATTTTTCCAGAAAATCATATCAAGTTAGTATGCAATTTTTTTAAAGAGATTTCTGATACGGCTCCTTCTATATTTCCAAAAGCGAACGGATTTAAAACCCAACTCAAATACGGATCTGTATTTCCAAAAGCGAACGAACTTAAAACCTTCTCGTATACGGATGGCCTACCAAAACACCGGTAAAAACATCTTCAATTTTTATAATAGTAGAGATTTAGATGATATATTTACAATAAAAGGGTGGACGTTTTCCTGGGTGATTGAAAGAGTTTCCATTGTTGTCCCCTCTCTGCCCTCGTTAAAACTCGAATATTAGGGAAGGATCTAATATCAAATAATTAGAAGGGGTGAGGCTTTGAACCCAGGTCGTCTAGCCCACCACCTTGTGGAGCTAGCCGAAAAACCCCTGGGCATTTCTCTCTCTCTCTGCCCTCATTGGCTTCCTGTTTCTTCAGTTTCACAGCCATCTTCAGTTTCAGTGCAGGTAGTTGGTAAAATCGACGGTCAAAAGTTTGGTCCGTGGAAAGTACAAAATATATCCATCTGGAAGCTGGTTAATTAGGTAGAGATTCTAAACCTCACAGCCTTTATAGTATATAAACAAACAATGTTCACAGAAAGGTGTCTGAACAGTAGTTCATCTTTCTTAATTTGGACCATACTATTATATATATATATATATATGCTTCATAAGTTTCATCGAAAATTGATACGTACATATAACTGTTTGGAACAAATCGGGTTCGTAAGGTCAAACGAAGATATAATCTGCGCGAGAAAATGCGGAAAAGGCAAATTATAGGGAAAACTTGGCAGAAGATTGTTTTCTTAGTCAGTTGAACGTCGAACTCTTGTATCTGACTTTGTTAATATATATGCGGATAATTTTTTATCCTACTTTCGGAAGGGTTGACCTTTAGCACGAAAATTATACATTCAGTTGAAAGCGAAGGCACGGCCATATCTAAAGTCAAAAAGAAACCGAAGTGCATGACAGTCCGGAAATAGAATATTAATCAGTTATCTTAATTTCCGAAAGTATAAATTTTACATAGAAAAATGAAATTGCAGCTGTAAGTATGCACGTTTTTGTTGGTCTAACGTAATTAATGTAAAATAATCGAGGCTCCCAATCTTTCTTTTATCACCCATATCATATATTTTTACCAAAATAATAGAGATTATACTTGCTCTATCCCGCCCAAAATATAATGTGTCCTTAACTGATGTTCTATGTAAAATTAACAAGGAACTGCTTATACATCATGTGACAGATTTTTAAGCCTTCCATCATGCAGATTTCTAATTAACAAATGTAATTTTGACCAGTAATTGAACTAATAAATAATATATATATTTAGTGTGACGCATTTAATATATATCATTATATTCTCATTTGAAAGTACTCTTATATAGTGTTAATTTTGTAGCTGTAGACCACTATGTAGTCTCCTGTCTTCCTTTCTAAGTTAAAAATTACATAAATAAATACGAATATGCATACACCATCACACATCCGTGCGTGTACGCTCAAACTGGTATAGAGACGGATCTATTATGAGTACACCACACTATAACCCACGCCAGGGGCGAATCCCATGTGATTCATGGGTATTCACCTGAATACCCATAGAATTTAAAAGAAAATAACTATATATAGGTATGTTATGCATATAAACATGAGAAATTAGAAGGAAGTACAGCATGTATACCCAAATGAAAAGAAGCTCATTTATTCGCAGCAGACCATACATTCCTCCCCATCTTGGCCCAACGAATAGGCCCATTGGCCCAAAAACGAACAAAACCCTAGTCCCTATCCCCCGGTCAGCCAGTCCTCACCCCTTCTGTCGTCCCAGCCCCAATCCGCCGCGCCTCCACTCATCCCCACCAACGGGCGACGGGGCATCGAGAGCTCGACGCTCGGCGGCGCCGGCCGCCGGCTCGGTGCGTCGCCAGAATCGCCACCAGCCTCATCTCCCTGGACCCTGGTCCCTGGGCCTGCTGCTGCGGAGGCGGCGTGGCCTGCGACGACGCCGCCGCCTCCTCGGGGACAGGCGACGCTGAGCAGCTGAGGTTCGCACGGACGGCGGTGGCGCTGCGGCGCACGGCGGCAGCCGGTTGCGGTGACGCACCCCCGCGTCGGCGCGTCCCCTTGGTCCCTAGACAGCTGGACAGTGGACTGGCACTGGTAAAATAAATCCTCTTGTCAAATTCCCCAAGCGATTGGCCATTGCTTAATTGCTATTGCTTAGAAGTTAAATTAGTCACAAATTTGAACTGTAGGTCTTGAAATTTGAAAAATGAAGAAGAAGAAGACAATAAATTTGAAGTCTTTGTGGGAAAGGTCAACCAAGTCTCAGAAAGTAGCTTCCACCTCTGATCCAAAACCATTAACCATTAAGAGTGAAGTTCAGATCTCAGAAAATGCCCCTTCTAGTCCTATTCAGCTACTACTTGAAGCACCCAATGCTCATGATAGTGATATGTCCCCAAGTGTGCAGTTGGAGATAGACATCTTGACTATTGTTCTACTGTTTGTACCTTTAAGGCTTTAAACATGTCATTACCACTCCTGTATGATTTTCCCAGTCTAATTTTTTGAGTTCTGTATGATTTTTTTTCAACTTTAAATACCCTTTGCTCAAATCATGGATCCGCCACTGACCCACGCTGAAACGTACTTATCTAGGCAAAAATCAAATGGATAGATGACAAGGAATTTCTACTGAAAACGCAATAGGGGTAAAAAAACGAGACCTTGCCTTGATTTTCTCGAGCTGCGAAGGAAGTTTGGGCTTGGTTCTCGTTTGGTTTTCGAGCTGAGCCCCAAACCGAGTTTTTCAGCACCCCAAGCAATAAAACGAATATTTTTTACATCCAAAATATATGTGTAGATAAACATATATGGTTTTTTTGAACTGAAACAAATATGCTTTTAAACAAATATGTCTTCTAGGAGTACGTATACCTTTTCACAAAATCTATTTCGAGAGGCATCTCGATTTAGATTTAACGAGCGACGCGGACAATTACGTGGGAAGTACTAGTAGCGTTACAGACATGCATGCAAGATGCAAGTAGTTTTTGCTATTAGGTTGTGCATTTTTTTTTCTTCTTATGAAATTTTCTCTTAAACTACTCATCCAATCTACGATCCGATTACACGTTGTTTTCGTAATAATTAAATCTTTACAACAAGATCTCACATGATTATATTTTGATGAAAAATCACAAATTACTTTTATGATATGTCTAAATTACTTTTAGATTTCACTAAGTTACTTCTTAGACATACAAAAGTAAATTCTAGAAGTAATTTACATATATTATAGAAGTAACTTAGAACAAAATGAATGTAACTTTGGCATGTCATTTGAAGTAAATATGTTGTAGAGATAAAAACATGACTCTATCTAGAAATTAAATTAATCAGCACAAATTATGAAATTAACTAAAAACAATAATAAAACGGTAAATCTAATTGGAGAGGCATCTCCAATTAGTCTTAACCAGAGACACCCACGTACTAATACTTTAGGAGTTTTGGTTGCTATTAATCCATTGAGCAAGTAGGGGAAATATTCCTATCATTTATGCTTCAAATAAAATTTTCTCTTAAATTACTCATCCGATTTACAATCCGATTACACTATTGTGTTCGTAATAATTAAATCTTTACAATAAGATCCCACATGATTATATTTTGATGAAAAATCACAAATTACTTTTATGATATGTCTAAATTAATTTTAGATTTCACAAAGTTACTTCTTAGACATATAAAAGTAATTTATATATATTATAGAAGTAACTTATAAAAAAAGAAAGTAACTTTAATTAATGCCTTTTTTCATTGAACAAATTATCAAACACACACACATTCATAATGCTCTGAGGTGATTACTTTGGTTATTTTTTAGTTAATTCCATAATTTGTGCTGATTAATTTAATTTCTAGATAGAGTCATGTTTTTATCTCTACAACGGATTTACTTTAAATAACATGCCAAAGTTACATTCGTTTTGTTCTAAGTTACTTCTATAATATATGTAAATTACTTTTAGGTTTTACTGAATTTACTTTTATATATCTAAGAAGTAACTTAGTGAAATCTAAAAGTAATTTAGACATATCATAAAAGTAATTTGTGATTTTTCATCAAAATATAATCATGTGAGATCTTGTTGTAAAGATTTAATTGTTATGAACACAACGGTATAATCGGATCGTAGATCGGATGAGTAGTTTAAGAGAAAATTATATTTGAAGTATAGGTGGATGGTCCCTCTTATAGATGGAGTGGTAGCTGGTTTAGACAAACCAGCTACCACTAGTTGTGTAGTTACGTCCATAATAAAAGTAATCACCTTAGAGCATTATGAATGTATAGGAAGTATTTTAATCAAATCTAAAAGTAACTTATATATATATGGTAATTTGTTCAATGAAAACAGGTATTAATTAAAGTTACTTTCTTTTTTTTATAAGTTACTTCTATAATATATGTAAATTACTTTTAAGCTTTACTGAATTTACTTTTGTATGTCTAAGAAGTAGCTTAGTGAAATCTAAAAGTAATTTAGACATATCTTAAAAGTAATTTGTGATTTTTCATCAAAATATAATCATGTGAGATCTTGTTGTAAAGATTTAATTGTTACGAACACAACGGTGTAATCGGATCGTAGATTGGATGAGTAGTTTAAGAGAAAATTGTATTTAAAATATAGGTTGATGGTGTCTCTTATAGATGAAGTGATAGCTACGTCCATACCTTTTGTAAGTAAATTACACAAACCAGGGCGTGATTAAGCTACGCAACAGTAATCTGGATGCCACCCAAATGGCCAACACAAACAAATCAGTCACTGTCGTGCTTAAACTACACTCCATGAATATTTCATACACCGTCCATAATTTATTTTAAATTCGCATTTAATTCGCTAAATCCAAATGAATTAACGGTCAACGTACGCCACACAGGCATGCATGCAAGCCGCATATATACTAAGTTAGGTTTTTTTCTCCACACGCAAGCTGCCACAAAACCTAGTAGCTCATATGCTCATCTCTGCCTCTAGATTTGGACCCAAATACCGCGACTTGTTGATACCTAATCCCCTATAAAAGCCCCACCTGGGGTGACGAGAGCTTCACACATCAAACAAACACGACCTCAACAATGGCGATCTCTAGTGGTAGTAGTAGCAGCTCCAGTGTCTTCCCCTTTTTCCTCCTTGCGCTCCTGTGTGTTACGGCGGTTGTGTTCCCGCCTGCCGCCGCGAGGACCTTCCCGGATGACAAGAGCGGCGGCGCCGTCGTCAGTGGCAGCAAGTTCTCGCTGCCGTTCCCGAGTAAAGCCGCCGGGTCCGGGAGTGGCTCTGGCAGTGGCCATGGTTTCGGTTGGACGGTGTCGCACAACGGGTTCGACACGACCATCGGGTTCGGCGGAGGTGTTGGCGGCGGCGTCGGGACCAGCCGTGGCGGCGGCTCGAGCGCCGGTGGAGGCGTCGGCGTCGGGGTCGGCGTCGACGTGGGCAGAGGCGGCGTCGATGTCGGCATCGGCGTTGGCGGAGGCGGTGCCGCGAGCTCGCCCGACGGCAGCGTGGGTGGCGGCGGCGGAGAAGGCGTAGGCATTCACATCGGCCCTGGCGGCGTGACCGTCACCCACGGTGGCGGTGGCGGCGCAGGTGGAGGATCCGGCGGGGGTGGTGCTTCCGGCGGAGGTAGCGGGACTGGACGTTCCGGCAACGCCGTGGGCACCGGGCAGGGCTCTGGAAGCGCGAACGGCGGCACGGGCAGTGGCGGAGGGAGTGGGTCCGGCTCAGGGCAGGGAGGATCGGCTGGAGGCGGTGGCGGCGGTGCCGGAAGCGGCGGCGCTGGCGGGCATCCGTGAGGACTATGTGGTTGCGCGCATTGCCATGTGTACGTGCGTCGGAAGCAAAAGCTTAATATGACGACGTCGTAGTTGACGTGTGCTGTGTTAATGTGTGAGCTTAATTAATTGTATCTGTTACCGTGTGCAGCATGTTGGTAGGAGTATGAATTAAGCGATGATGTTATGTTATTAGTTAGTTAATTAACTGTTGTTCAATAAATTAATCGTCTTGCCGCTCCACTTGATGCACATCGATGTGCGCAGATTCTTCGAATTAGTTCCCGGTTTGCAATTAAGCTCCACTATGATGCCCTCTACTACTAGTATAAAAAAAATATACATAGTTGATTTCATTTGATCGAAAAGGTCGGATTTATACTACTATTCTAATTAGCGGTAGTAGAAAAATAAAGAGACATATTATTGAAAAAAAAGGTGCGAATGGGTATAATTATCATTTAACAGTGACTAAACATTTTTTCCCATCTTTTTTGGCTTTTCCGATGGAAAGCGATGACAACGCAATGGATGACCGCATATTAATCTAGTTAGGAAAAAACATATATGACAAAATTACCTCTAATATATCACTGTATTAGTAATTTACTGATATATTCTTAGTAACAAATATTTTTAATGGTAGGATAATACTACCAGTAGAGTACCAAAGCATCGCTCTCACAAAAAAACATGACTATATACGTGCGTGAGTAGTGATGCGTCCTAAAGAGTTCGAGTTTATGACAATTAATGGAGATTACAAATGTATGAGTTAAATATTTGAAAGTTAATACTTTGATTTCAAAAACATAAGAGATGCTGTTAAATTAAGTTTTTAAAAAACATTCAACATTCCGGTAAAATAAAATTGATCTAGGGACATTGTTATTCAGTTAGATCAATTAGTTATTAATCTGTGATATATGATCCCAAAAGCTAGAAGTACGGGAGAAGGGATGCTAGCTCAGATAACCAATATTTACTTTAAATAATTAATTACCTTGGATCTAGCGTTTTTAACTTGTGGTGAATTCTTCGAGAACAAATCACTAGTTCGAAGTGCCGATTAAGCAATGTGTCTGTGCAATTCGACGAATAAATTATTTGACCTTGTTCGATATCACCCTCTATGAAGGTAATAACGACTTCAAATCATAGCCGTTCTTTCGACAGTGGGCATCGAGAACACTTGTGTGAAGCTAATCGGTAAATCACTGGTAGGAAAATGATTTTCGCATAATAGAGCCTTTTGTTTTCGCACGCGGACATTTTAGATGAGACTAAAATACCGCACGCGAAAATGTTGACGGGGCTTGATTTTGTCATCCCCTGCGAAAATCTCTCCATGTCAGCTTGCCAGGAGGATTGGAGTCCTTGGTAGATTTTATTCGGAAGATTTCTTCTTTTTCTCTAATTATTGGGTCTTTATAAAGCAGACTGTGAGAGGCTACGAGTGACGAATTTTAGAAATAACCGGTGATGATGTCAGCATGGAAGTGATGAGGGCCACCGCTGAGCTCTGGATCAGTGGTTTTTTCCTCCTGGGCAGGTGGTGGGCTAGATGTTTTCTCTTGGAAACTTGGTATTTGGTCGTCACCTCCTGGGGTGGACTGATCGGCGGTTTGGTTTTCTCCACCAGACTGGTTTTCAGTCAGGGGCTCCTGGTTCGATCCAGTGTTGGCGCCAGCCGACTGATTTCCAGTCGGGGGCTTGTTATCAGCCGCGCCGCTGGTTTTCCTTGCCTCTTCATTAGCGTTTGGGTTGGAGTTGGCGTTTGATTCTTTTGTACCAACTGTCTCTGATCTGGCAACCGGGATCTCTGTCTTGCCAGATGGATCTATGTTCGAGGGTTTTCTAAAGTCGGAGAAGAGACATTCATTGATTTCATTGCAGTACCATCAAGTGTTATGCGTCAAAAGAAGGGTTTTTCTTTACCTTGAAGATTTTTGGATTTTGGGGACGAATCTGTCGGCCGGTTTCTTCTGGGCAAAGGCAGTCGGGCCAATCATTTGGTCGTCCGAGTCTTCATCATCATCGTCAATGATCAGTTTTCTTGGCCTCTTCCTGGAGCAGCTTGATGTGACCATGGCTACTACGGATACAACCATTGCTCACATCATGGATGAACAACACAATATCAAGTTCAAGTCCTCCAAGTGCTGGAATCCGATTCGGCCACCTGCTACACTGCTGATTTCAAATGGTCGCCGAATCTGCATACGACCTTCGTTTTTGGCCTGTGAGCACTTGATGGAAAGCTCTCGGAGCCCTCTTTCCAACGGATCTAGCCTCATCGCCAGATTCCATGTCATTTGGCCGCAATCACATAAACACGGTGCTGCGTCACCTGTCTTGGGCCTCTGGGCTTGTAACTTTGTGTTGGGACCCCGGCCCAAGTGGGGCCCATGTGGGGTGCGCCCCAACCAGGTGGAGGACGACCCTTGACACCCCTTCGTCGTCCTCCCACCCCTATAAATAGGTAGGTACCCCTTCAGGGTTTCTTGGGTTTTGATAGATTAAAGTTTAGCCATTGCTACTTGCTTGCAGCGCGCGTGTCGGCTAGACCGTCCGTCTGCTTGTTCTTCGGAACCCCAACTTATCGTGTGTATTCATTACTATTTGCAATTCAGATTGCTTTTATCTGGTTCTTGCTTGTTTCTTCGATTTGCTTGCAGGAATACGGTTGATTTGCATCGGCAAGATCAACATCCCACGGAGAGGTGTATCGATCGCTAAGGCGCAACATAACGTCTCGTACGGTTGTAGTCGGATCGTCAACGTCTTCTCCACAAATCGTAGTTATCAGTACTCACCGAAAGATCGGGCCAACAATAGCCGTGAGTGTCGAGAGGAACTCAGGGTTCATCAGGTGGTATCAGAGCTTTCGTTGCTCGGTGAGTTTTTATCTTCCTATAACCAGAAAATAGCCATACAAAAAAATTCGTATTTCAGAGATGTTTATGTTCCCATGTATTATGCTTGTTTATTATGTTGTGTTTAGATGAGTGCGAAGAAGCTACAGAGTTGAGGTTTTTACGTGGGCTTAATAAAGAAATTCAGGACATGCTTGTTTGTCAAAGTTATAGCTCTTTTGCTCATTTGTTACAACTTGCTTGCCATGCGGAAAAACCAATTGAGGATGTGAACAAGAAACAAGTTGTGCACATACCTCCTATTACTAATATTTTGCAGGAAGTGAACAACTGCAACAAGGAGGAGAGAGACATGAAAGAGCCGTCAGTCCCATTGTTCACACTCAAAGTCGAGGCACCTCCATCATCTGAAGAGGGCATCAAAGGTAAACTTAATGGTGCTGAAATTAATCAAGGTGAGTGTGTTGTTAATGAATTGAATTTATCCACTTTTCATGCTATAGTAGAGCAACCATTAGTGGAACCAACTGCTGAGATTCCTTTGTCACAAGTTGATTTGTTTGTTGTTCCTTGTGATAAAGAAGAGTTGTGTGATAATGCTTCACTTATATCAATGCCACAACTAGTGAATGAACATGCTATTTCTAATGTCAGTTCTTTATGCGATGATTTTAAGCATGTTATTCACATTGCTAATGAAGTAGAGGAATGTGAATTGACTTCTTCTTTAAATACTTTGGGCTATGTTCAGTGTGATGATTTTTGTGAGCTCGATAGTTTGAAGGAGAAATTATTTGCTAAATATTATTTGCCATGTCCAACTAATGCTATTTTTCATATCTTTGGCGAATATAATGATAGAGAAATATATTTGGTGCATAGAGTTTATATATGTTCGGATTTAGAACCTCCTGTACATGTGGATAAAACCTGCAAGCTAGAGAGATGTTATTTCTAATCATATTACTTCGAGTTTGTCTTCTTTTGATTGGATGAAACAGGTTGTTTTAAATCGACCACGTGATGAGCACCATATGGAAAAACCGAGGACGGTTTTCCGTGAAGAAGGGGAAGATGATGTGACCATGGCTACTATGGATACAACCATTGCTCACATCATGGATGAACAGCATGATATCAAGTTCAAGTCCTCCAAGTGCTGGAATCCGATTCGGCCACCTGCTATACTGCTGATTTCAAATAGCCGCCGAATCTGCATACGACCTTCGTTTTTGGCCCGTGAGTACTTGATGGTCTCGGAGCCCTCTTTCCAACGGATCTTGCCTCATCGCCAGATTCCATGTCATTTGGCCGCAATCACATAAACAAGGTGCTACATCACCTATCTTGAGCCTCTGGGCTTGTAACTTTGTTTGGGACCCCGGCCCAAGTAAGGCCCATGTGGGGTGCGCCCCAACCAGGTGGAGGACGACCGTCCTCCCACCACTATAAATAGTTAGGTACCCCTTCAGTGTTTCTTGGGTTTTGATAGATTAAAGTTTAGCCATTGCTACTTGCTTGCAGCGCGCGTGTCGGCTAGACCATCCGTCTGCTTGTTCTTCGGAAACCCAACTTATCGTGTGTATTCATTCCTATTTGCAATTCAGATTGCTTTTATCTTGTTCTTGCTTGTTCCTTCGATTTGCTTGTAGGAATAAGGTTGATTTGTATCGGCAAGATCAACATCGCACGGAGAGGTGTATCGATCGCTAAGGCGCAACATAACGTGTCGTACGGTTGTAGTCGGATCGTCAACGTCTTCTCCAAAAATCGTAGTTATCAGTACTCAAAGAAGAACAGGCCAACAACAGCCTTGAGTGTTGAGAGGAACTCAGGATTCATCATAGCTTGGCTATCCTTGCCCGTAGCTTGTTTTTCTTGGCCGGCAGGGTTGATGGTTGGGCCACCTATTCGTCAGTTAGTCGTTTGGTAGCGAGGAGAATGGCTTAGAGCTGTAAAGAGCATTTTCCTATAGCAACAATCAAGAAAGCGAATTACAATTTATGATACCGACTGAAAGAAGAAGGCAGAAATTTGTTGACAATTACCTTTGGAGGCGGGTTGAATATGTTGAAAGGGGTAACAGGCAGCCCTTGGCTGTAGTCTACCTCAATGCCCGTAGAGAAGATCGTGTACATTCTAGCGTTCGTGATCTTGAAGTCCACTGAGTCGGGGTCTTCATGATTGGGATCAGTGTGGCCCTTGTACTCGAAGGCAGGCTTCGACCTCTCTTTTATCAGAGCTAGTCACCATTTGATGAAGTGCCAGGTGACTTGCTCCCATTGCAGTCCATGCTCTTTGATTTTCAGCATTTTTTCCAGGAGGGTGTTGGCTTGAGATAACTCGTCTCCCATCGGGAGTGAACTCCAGATTTCATTATAGACAGGAGGAGTGCAAGAGTACTCAGGTAGAGAAGGAGAAGGGTTATGGATGTAAAACCAGATCGAATGCCAGCCCTTATTGGATGATTTAAAAGGAAGATTGAAGTATTTTTTGGAGAGGGACCCGCGGAGTTGCAGGCCGGATCCGCCAACCAGACAGGGATTTCTCTTGTTAGGCTGGAGTTTGAGGAAGAAGATGCAGCGAAAAAGAATAAAATGGGGCTGAATACCAAGGAAGGCTTCGCACAGATGCATGAAGACAGAAATGTGAAGAATTGAGTTGGGATTAAGGTGATAAATATTGATTCCGTAGAATTCCAGAAGACAACGAAAGAAATCAGATGTGGGCAAAGCGAAGCCGGAGTAGAAGAAGTGAGTAAATACCATGATTTCGTCGGTGTCCGGAGTGGGGAAGGCCTCACCGAATGCTAGACGCCAACCGATGATCTCTTTGCTGGGAAGAACACCGTGTTCCACCATCTCCAACAAGGTAGATTCCTTGACGTCAGACAAAGTCCACTGGCTTTGAGCCAATTCTCTCTCCTCTGCCATTTCCGTGAGATTGGTTGAGAGGGTTGCGGGGGATTGTGGCTAAATCGTTTGGGGGAAGATGGAGATGGGTTCGCCCGTAGTTGATTTGTGCAGATGGTGTTGTTTTTGGATGGCGAATGCTGCAGTGGATCTGAACCCTAATTCTGGCGGCGTGAAGGTTTGAATAACGCTTTGTGAGGGGATTCTGCAAGGAAGACGAAGCGGCGCAGGAAGATGACTTCATTTCGGCGGTTTTATTTAGGGTATTGGAAAACAGTGTTGGGCCGAGGCCCGTATAGTGTTTTCAGCCCATATCCTTCGGTGTGATTTGTCACATTCCTTTGGGATTTCAGCAAATTCTGCTTCGGCAATTTGTACGTGATCAATTACCCAATACCGTTACATATCTTTTTATACCGCTGCTAGATAATTCCTTAGGAAATTGCTACGATGAATTTTAAAAGGTACCCTATAGTTTATAGCTTTGTTATGCTTATTTTGTGGGCTTCTTTATAAGCTGCAAAAGTTGTGGGGTTTAATACAACATTTTTATTACTATATCAAATGTTATTATCACGTAAGTAAATTATTAAAATCAGCATTTATGCTTGGGCTAAATGTTTTTTTATATCAAAAGCAGTCGGTATATCCAATGAATTATGATTATTTTTGAGGATTTAAGCCGCATATGCTTTCTAATTGATTCAATCATTTTGGTGACTATATTTTTTATAAACCACTCGATTGTTTATTTTTTCATTCACTATATGTTTAGTTTGTTCAACTAATCATATAGTCGGGGGGCTACACCTAATTTGGTGCATCTAGTCGATGCACCTAGATTTTTTTTCTTTTTTAGCCCTTCATAGCTTGAGATGATTGAGGTACTCGGGAGTTGTGGTGAGGATGATTCAAGTACTCGAATTCTTCATGAAATCACTCGTCAAAAGATCATTACCACTTGGGAGAAGGTTGTCTCGTCATCTATGAAGCTCTCAGGGGCTACTGTGGAGATTATGGGTACCATATACCCACAGGGCTACGTTACCTGACTGGATATGGGGGGTAACTCATAGTAACAAAATATGTAAAGATAAGGACTCGGGTATTATGTTAACTTCTATGTCAAGGAAGTATCCCGTAGTCTTAGTCGGTTACAATTGTAAAGTATATATAGAACTTAGCCCATATAAGGAGGGGTCGGGGGTGCCCTGAGGGGAGAATCACATCCAAGATCATCAGATAAATACCACGATCGGTGGAATATTTCCTCGGACAGGAGTAGAGTATTACTTATCATCGAGAAGGCCTGAACCTGTATAAATCCGTTGTTTCCTAACCCATCCACTTTCATAGCTTGTTCGCCACCCCCTTTTAGTATTGACGAAATCTAGTTTCGACATAAGGTGGCCCTGATGGGAGTCCACTGTTATCGGTATAGTTCAACATGCATGCTTACCTATGCCATCCTCTATGATACGGGGCAAACATTTCATGGCATCACCGTCGACTTCACCCGTTAGAGGGATATTCATGTCTAATGTCAACGGTGTTATCCCATTAACTGAGAAAAACAGTATGTCTAGAGTACTATTAAATAAATTTGGACACAAGTAAGACATACACATTCAAAAAGGGCTTCTCTTAGGTCCCATACTAGATGACCACCCGGAACTGGATTTACTCATACTAGAACATTTGGTGATTACCCACGGGGACTTCCTAGTAAGTATTTGACACTCCCATCAAGAAGAAAACTATATAGTACTATGTGAATAGCAGGAATTGATGAGGACATCACCATCGATACATCCACGTCTCTACAAGTACAACTTCATGGTCCTATTGTCCGCGCTTGTGCACATCAACTCAACTATCAGGTGACTTCATTCTTGAGTTCATGCTCATCTTATTTATACCCCGGAGACGCATGGGCTCTTGTTTTACTCAGGAACGATGGAGATGATCAAAAGGGGAGAGTATTCGTGCGGTTTGGATTCGGACTGCAGGAAAGCAACATGTGACGACCGCCACGACTTCATACGAACTCCAATTTGGGAGTGCAAGTACTTCATGGAAAGCTTATAAAGTCTATTTTCAAATGGATCCGGTCTCATGTCTGTCGGGAAAATTAATCTCTCGGTTTGGAAAACCGGGAGGAGATCGCGCTAGGAGGAAATCGTGCTAGACCGTTTTCCACCCATTGTCTATGTGAACTCACAGCGATTGAATCCGTTTTAATTCCCGATTAACTAACGCGCCGTGATCGGTGGCGCCCAATTTATTTCCTATTGAGTCACCCCCGATTCCCTATAGCGCTAAGAGGGATGACGATCTCTCTCGGTCTCAATCTCCCCGACAACCAAACCCTAAACCCCGATCAACATTGGCGCTGGAGGGGAAACGTGAGGCGGTTCAGGGACAGTGCTGGTGGCGACCGGAAGGCCACCGCTACCCCGCAAGTGATCGCCGGCGACCCCTTCGGGATCAAGCCGGCGTCCCTACTGCTACTGCTACATCTACTTCACCTACACCGACAAGCGAGGAGGTGGTTCGAGGTTCTCGATCCCCTACTTCCAGTCCGGTTGACAACAAAGGGAGAATCACATCAATGGCTTCAAACAACAGTCAGTGTAATCCTAAAATTCCGCATTAGGGTGATCATGTATCGGCTTAGCAAATTATGTTTAGTAGATCACATAATCTACATTTGGTATCAGAGCCACTGCTATAGCCTAATGATCCCATCATCTTGTTTAGAAGCCATAAGATGCATCTAAGCCTCGTTTCCATGTCGGTTTTTGATGCAAATTACATTAAGATTAATGTGAATTAATCATGTTTTATTCGGATTATGTTTCCATTAAGCGCTGCTCATGGTTTATTAAGTTTATGTTTACGTTCTAAGATCGATTAGGGCTTGGGTAGCAATTAGAAGGAGGTGAATTTCGGCGGATAGTAACAATCCCCAAATTTCCCCAAAATTTTCAGAAACCCTAATCACAAAATTCCCCAAATTAGAACCCTAAAATCCCCAAATTAGCAACTCACTTACCGGCATTACAAACACGTTGTCGTCGCCGCGCGTGGCATCAGCTCGCCCGCGCGCTCGTTGACGTCCTTGCCGTCGTCCTGGACCGGCCTCGCACCTGCCTCCCGTTGGCCGCATGAGGTCGAGGCTCGCTGCCGTGGCCCCGGATGCGTGTGGAGGAGAACCGGGACGGCGGGTGCCGGCACGGCATCAGACCGTGCGGCATCAGCCCGCCGCATGAGGCGCCGCCGGCCGTGGCCTCTCCGGTGCGCGCCGCGCCGCCCCGCCGCTGCGCCCTACCGCCGCTGCCTCCCGCGCTGTGCCCTGCCGCCACCGCCTCCCGTGCTGCGCCTTGCTGCCACTGCCTCCCGTGCTCTGCCGCCGCCTCAAGCGACGTCGTGGCGTGGCGCCGCCTCACAAGCGCCGCTGCCGCCGCCGCCATGAAAATCGCCGCTGCCGCCATTCTTTTCGGGAGAGAGAAACATAATGGGGAAATTTTTAGGGTTAGGGTTAGAGCCGGCACTTTTATGTTTTTAATTTTTTTTTCTTCTTTTACTAATATTAATCGATCTGAGCCGTCCATCTAAGCGAACGGCTCGGATCGCTTCCGATCGGGCCACTGCCATTAGCAGGCCGCAGCGCGCCCTCCGGGTTGGGCCGAGCCGTGCATCATGGGCCGCACGCGCCAGGCCGGCCCAAATATTATAATTTCTAATTTTTTAATCCACCTTTAAGTATTTTTCAGAAATTGCATTAGTACCATTTATATTGCTTAAAATTGCTGAAAAATTATGAAATGGAACCAACGAGAAATTTGGCTAGATATTTGTTTTCCATGATATGAATTTATTTTCTGACCAACATTGATTATAAATTCACGTAAATTTATTTATGATTATGTTTCCCAAAATTATTTCTGCCCAACGGTGATGTAATTAGGGGAATTCATTTCTGTTTAATTATGTAATTAATTGAGCCAACACAAATTAATTGCATATATGTACTTATGGATATTTTTTCTTCATGATTTTTTCAGCTTTTGGTCAGATCCGACTCATTGAGCCTCTTGAAGGGTCAAATTATGCTAAGTGGAAGGCTGACGTGTTGCTCAACTTAGGCATACTTGATTATGATTATGCCATTAGAGAGGACCGTCCTGAGGAACCCTTTAGTGTTCAGCACGATTATGAGGAGAAACTAAAGTTATATCGTGAGAAAACTAATGAATGGGAGAAGTCCAATAGGATTTCTCTCATGTACATCAAGAGTGCCATATCAAATGTCATTATTGGTAGTATTGAGGACTCTGATGATGTTAAGACATACTTAGAAAATATTGATAGGAACTTCAGGAGTTCTTCTATGTCTTACGCTAGCTCTATAATTAAGCGCCTAACGTCCACGCGCTATAATTATAAAGGTGGTGTGAGAAAGCACATTATGCAGATGGGTGCTATTGATGGAGAGCTTAAGAGTATGGACATGGGAATTAATGATGATCTTCTAGTCCATTTTATCTTGACTTCACTTCCTTCTGATTTTGAGTCTTTCATCATTAACTATAATAATCATAGGGATAAGTGGTCCATTGAAGAACTCATTTCTCATTCTATTGAGGAGGAGGATCGTCAAAAGGCTGACAAACAGAAGCATAAGGATCAGCTGAACCTCCTTCATAGTGCTAAGGGCGGTAAGAAAAAGTTCTATCAAGGGGAGTCCAGCAACTCCCAAAACAAGAAGAAGAAGCCCAACACTCCTTCCACTCAGGCTTCTAATGGTGCCCATAAGGGCAAAGCTCAGGTTCCAGCAGGTCAGAACTCTGCTGGTAAGTTCTTTTGCAAGTTTTGCAAGGCAGAAGGTCATGCACAGAGGGACTGTGAAGGCTTTCGGGCTTCGCTTGCTAAGAAAGGTACTAATGTTAATATTGTCTCTAATGTTGATGAATTACTTTATGTTGAATTTTCTCAGAAATTAGGGTGGATTGACTCAGGTGCCACTGTGCATGTTGCTAACTCATTACAGGGATTCCGTTCCGTGAGGACGCTAAGAAAGGGGGAGCGGATCGTAAGAGTGGCTGATGGAGCTGAAATTAAAGTGATGGCCGTTGGGGAGCTTCATCTTCGACTTCTAAGCGGCAATAATCTTTTACTTCATGATGTTCTTTATGCTCCCTCTGTTAAGAGGAACCTTATTTCTGTAATGGTTTTAACAAACAGTGGTTATGATTGTAATTTTTCTAAGGACAAATGCTTTATTAAGTATAATAATATTGATATTGGTCTTGCTAGCGTGCAAGACAAGCTCTATTTGCTCTCTTTGGATGATCATATTATGAATATATTGAATGCCTGTAATGATAATGAGACGTCTTCGAAATTGTGACACTGTCGTTTAGGCCACATTTCTAAGGGAAGAATGGAGAGTCTCATTAAGGAAGAGATACTTCAACCCTTATATTTTTCGAATGCGGATCATTGCTCAGATTGTATTAAGGGAAAATTCACTAAGAAAATTAAGAAAGGAGCTACTAGGAGCACGTGTCCATTAGAAATAATTCACACGGATATATGTGGACCGTTCCCAGTAACATCTGTTGATGGATATGACTCGTTCATTACCTTTACAGATGATTTCTCCCATTATGGATACGTTTTCCCCATTAAAGATAGATCTGAATCACTTGATAAGTTTAAAATATTCAAAGCTGAGGTTGAAAATCAACATAATGCAAAAATTAAGGTAGTGAGATCAGATCGAGGAGGAGAATATTATGGGAGACATACTCCTTATGGGCAAAGTCCTGGTCCATATGCCCAATACCTTCAGATACATGGAATAATTGCCCAATATTCCATGCCTGGAGAACCACAACAAAATGGAGTGGCTGAGCATCACAATCGTACACTTATGGACATGGTACGGAGTATGCTTAGTCATTCTACTTTGTCTGTGAATTTATAGATAGAGGCACTTAAAACAGCTGCACACATACTCAATCGAGTTCCAAGTAAGTCGGTACCCAAAACACCTTATAAATTATGGACCGGAAGAAAACCGACATTAAATTATTTACGTGTGTGGGGTTGTCGTGCTGAGGCAAAAATATTTAATCCACAACTAAAGAAATTAGATCCTAAGACTGTAAGCTGCCACTTTATTGGATACCCTGAGACATCTAAGGGGTACCGATTTTATTGCCCGGACCGTGTCACTAAATTTGTGGAAAGACATGCCGTATTCTTAGAAAATAATGAAGTCTGGGGGAGCTCACAAGAAAGGGAAATTAATCTTGAGGAAATTCGGGCTAATGTTACACCGGAAATCCAAGAGAATAATATTCCAATAAATTTGGTACCTCATGTTGTACCTGTGACTCAGACCGTGGTAGCACCAGATAAAAATTCTGGTAATACCGACTCTGTTGAAAATAATAAAGAATTAAATAATGACACTCAACAGACTTCTGAGGCACAAAATGAAGAAATTCTAGAGGAACCTTCTCAACCGTCAGTGATGGAAAATGAACCACTTAGAAGATCACAACGGGAGAGGAGATCTGCCATTCCAAATTATTATGAGGTTTATTTAGGTGAAGATATTGGGAAGGTAGATGATCCCACCTCATTTAAAGAAACAATAACGAGTGAACATTCATCCAAATGGCTTGAAGCTATGGAAGATTAATTAAAATCTATGAGTCATAATGGAGTCTGGGACTTAGTAGAAATTCCTAAAGGAACCAAAACAGTAGGCTGTAATTGGGTCTACAAAACTAAGCTTGACTCCAAAGGGAAAATCGAAAGGTTCAAGGCAAGGCTTGTAGCAAAGGGTTTTTCACAAAGAGAGGGAATAGATTACAATGAAACCTTTTCTCCTGTCTCTAAGAAAGACTCATTTAGAATTGTCATGGCGCTTGTTGCTCATTATGATTTAGAGCTCCATCAGATGGATGTAAAGACTGCATTTCTTAATGGTGACTGACATGAGGATGTATACATGGCACAACCCGAGGGTTTTATTATGGAAGGCAAGGACCATTTGGCTTGCAAACTTAAGAAATCTATTTATGGACTTCAACAAGCGTCAAGGCAATGGTACCTTAAATTCGATGAAATAATTAAGAGATTCGGATTTAAGGAGAATGAGGTGGATAATTGCATTTACATTAAGACTAAGGGTGGAAAATTTATAATACTAGTACTCTATGTGGATGACATACTGTTAGCAAGCAGCGACATTAATATGTTGCATTAGACTAAAGAATTTTTGTCATCTAATTTTGATATGAAGGATCTCGGTGAGGCATCTTATGTTTTAGGTCTAGAGGAGTACTGGGATTATCTTAGAAATCATACATTAGCAGAATACTAGAAAGATGTAATATGAGTAAGTGCTCTGCAACACCTGCTCCAATAGTTAAGGGCGATAAATTCGGATCATTTCAAAGCCCGAAAAATAAATTAGAATCAGATCAGATGAAAATGGTACCATACGCTTCAGTTGTCAGAAGCCTAGTGTATGCTCAAGTCTGTACGCGTCCAGACTTAGCATTTGTTACCGGGATGCTTGGCAGATTTCAGTCTAATCCAGGATTAGACCACTGGAAGGCTGTTAAAAAGGTCTTGCATTATTTGCAAGGCACTAAGGATTACATGCTCACATACAAGAAGTCTGAAGAACTTGAAGTCCTAGGTTATTCAGATGCAGACTTTGTGGGATGTGTAGACACTAAGAAATCTACATTAGGTTATGTCTTCACTCTCGCAAAGGGAGCTATTTCATGGAAAAGCTCTAAACAAACTTTGATTGCATCGTCGACAATGCAGGCTGAATTTGTGGCATGTTTTGAAGCAACGGGGCAGGCCATATGGCTTAAGATTTTTATCCATTGTTTAAGAGTGGTCGACAGCATTTCTAGACCAATCACATTATACTGCGATAATATAGCTGCAGTATTCTATTCAAGTAACAACAAGTCGAGTGGTGCTGCCAAACACATCGACATTAAGTATCATGTTGTGAAAGATAGAATCCAGGATCAAACCATTAAGATTGAGCATATTAGTACTAAGTCAATGCTCGCGGATCCGCTTACCAAAGGCTTACTTCCCAACTTATTTAAAGATCATGTAGCCGGCATGGGAATAACTGATTGCCTTTGATTAAGACTAAGATCCTGGAAATTGGGGCATTAGTCCTAACTAACTCCCATTAAGATTAGATAGAGTTCTTTAGAAATTTTATAGTGAACTATAGGTACCAGAGTCTTGGTACGATATGATAACTACCATGACGCGTTGCCTTGGTGAACTATTTTATTAAGAAAGAATTCATTAACCTCAAGATCAAAGGGGAGAATGTTGGGAAAATTGATCTCTCGGTTTGGAAAACCGGGAGGAGACCGCGCTAGGAGGAAATCGTGCTAGACCATTTTCCACCCGTTGTCTACGCGAAATCACAGCGATTGAATCCGTTTTAATTCCAGATTAACTAACACGCCGTGATCGGTGGTGCCCAATTTATTTCCTATTGAGTCGCCCCTGATTCCCTACAGTGCTAAATATAAAACGGGAGGCCGGCCCAAGAGGGATGACGATCTCTCTCGGTCTCAATCTCCCCGACAACAAAACCCTAAACCCCGATCAACATTGGCGCTGGAGGGGAAACATGAGGCGGTTCAGGGATAGTGCAGGTGGCGACCAGAAGTCCACCGCTACCCCGCAAGTGATCGCCGGCGACCCCTTCGGGATCAAGCCGGCGTCCCTACTACTACTGTTACATCTATGTCACGCCCAGAAATTTCCGAATAGAATTCCAAGCAGCATGTGCATTAAAACCCTTGTCCAAGACCGGCCAGGGTACACAAACGACAAAGTTGACATACAGATCCGCGTCTTACAAACATCATAAAAGTCTTACATAAATGCAGCGGAAAATAAAAGATAACTGGAGCTGATCCTTGACTTGGACTGCAGCGGGAACACCACTCCACATGCATCCTCGACGGCACGGACGAAGCCTACTCCTCGGAAAAGGCACCATCTGGCGCATACTCAAACTCTGGGGTTGGGGAAAATATAGCAAGACTGAGTACTACCCACTGTACTCAGCAAGTCATACCGGAACCGGGGTATGATGCAGGATATAACCAAAGGATAGCTAGAGCGGTTCATTTGCATAAAAGCGAGCATTTATAAACAGTAGTTGAAAGCGGTAAAACAGTTGTAATAATTAATCAATATTACCCATCCACTGTCCAACGCTACACCACGTTGCAACAGGCCCAACCATCCACCTGAAATAATCAATTCCATTAGACTAAGCTAGGGTGAGATTAATCACGGTGAATCTGGTTGACCGCCCATGACCGCGGGCACGGATTTTCGAATAGTTTTACTCTGATCAGAGGTGTACAACTGTACCCACAAGACACAGCCCCACGACACATTTCCGTGCGCCGACATGCCACCACGACATACCAGAAAGAGACCGTGACAGGACGCTTCGCATAACCCCCTCTAACCAAACACACCACACCTTAGGTTTCACCCCCACTCCTCGCAAGGCAGCGGGCAGTCCCCTCTCGTGCCTAGGTGAATCTGAAAGCCGCATAGGCCATCGCAGGACCCATCCGAACTCCATCACGCTCACCCTTGTCTGGATGCGTCAGCTAGAGGAAAGCTACAATACAAGCCCAGCCGTTGCCCACGCTGGCTTGTGGTAAGTACGAGGAATTTTTCTAAGGTTTCCCGCGAACCGGTCCTTAAACGCCATGGGCGCGACCATCAGAACCATGCACCCACGGCCCACCATTTAATATATTTTAATTAACCGTCACCAGAGCGGTGGCACTAAACCCACAACAATACTAGAATGTGATAGCTATACATTAATGTAGTTTCCCCATTGTGTGCTAGTTGAACTAAGCATGGCTAAGCAATTTCTAATCCAACATCTAATCAGGTCATATCCCAAGCTAACAAAGGAGCAAGGTACAAAGATAGCATGGCTTGTAACAGTGGGTCAACATCCCATAGTAACATTATAAAACAATGCAGTGTTTAAGGGAAAACGATAGAGCATTTGCAATATAGGTTCAATATGTTCAAGTGACAAGCATGACTTGCCTTGGTCTGCTGCTAGAGGAATCTCGGCGACTATTTCAAAGTACACCGGAGCATCGGGAGAGCCGGAATCTAAGCGACATACAAAGCAAACAATACAAACAGAATACAAGACTACTGAAACAGAGAACAAAACCATTTTTAATGGATTCTTTGCATTTTTCTTGATTTACTGAGACTTGAATGGGCTTAAACGGAGCTCGGATGAATTTTCTATGAATTTTAGAAGGTTCACTGTGTTTTTACTATAAACAGAAAAATCCTTAAATGATTTATTGCGCAATAAATAAACCCTGGAGAGAGAGGGGGCGGCGCCGACACGCGGGCCCCACATGGCAGTGGCTCGGGGTGGCGGTCCGTGGTGGACCGAGTCCACGGACCGGGGAAAAACAGCACACCACGTGGCGCCGACGTGGCGGCCACGTGGCAGCCACGTGGGCGGCAAGGCGGACGGCCCCGATCTACCCCGGGGTAGATCGGACAGCGGCGGGAGGACGCGGCCGGCGCGCACGGGGCTCGGCTCAAGCCGGCCCGGCGCCATGGCGCGCGACGGCGCGACACCGGCGGTGACCGGCGGGCGGCGCGGCGGCGGCTATGCGGTGGCGCTACCAGAGAAAAAGATAGGGGGAAGAAGGAGGGGGTGTCCTCACCGAAGAGGTCCGACCGGCGTGGAGGGAGACGACGGCGAACGGCGACGAGGAATGACGGAGGGAGGTCAACGAGCGGCGGACGGGGTCCGGGACAACCTAAGGAGCAAAATGGGAGAAGTTAGAGGGGGAGAGAGAGATCATAGAAGGCGGGGACGCCGGCCAAAGGCGGCGGCCATGGCCGAACTCACCAGCGCACAGTGCGGAGTGGGTTCCGGCGCCGAAATCCGACGGAGGAGGGGTGGACGAGGCGGCCCGCACGACGGTGGCTCGGTTTGGCGGCTAGCGGCAACCGAAATGGCGGCGGAGAGGAGGGCAACGGCGCTAGAGCGGAGGAAAGCACGAGAGAGCTTGGCCAAATGGGGAAAAAGAGAGAGGGGAGAGCGGTGATGCTTAAATAGGGGAGAGGGGGCTCGGACGTGGCCGGGAGCAGCCCGATTTCGCCGGCCGACGTGGGGAGGTGGAGGTGGAGAGAGAGGCGGGATTCGAAATTCAAATCCCGGCCATCTCGGGGGCGCGGGCGAGCAGGAGAGGGGGTTGTGGGGCGCAGAGAAGGCGGGCGCACGCGCGGGCGTGGCCGATGTGGTGCGGGGAAGGCGGGCGCGGGCGGTTGCGAGGCGGCGGCTACGGATGGCGGGCGGCTGGAGGTTGGGGACAGGCCCGACAGGTGGGCCCTACCTGTCGACGACCCGAGGGGAGGAGGGAGGAGGCGCGGGCTCAGCTGGGCCATGGCCTTCGGCCGGCCCAGCTAGGCGCGGGAGGGAGGAGGAAATGGGCTGGCGGCCCATTAGGGAAAAAGGAGGGGAAAAAGGAAAAAGAAAAAAAGGAAAGAATTTCCAAGGATTTAAATAATGCTTATGCTCATTTTTAATTGGTTAAAATTATTTCTAGAGCTCTGAAAATTCCACTAAAAATCTTGTTAGCATATTTCGAAATGTAGAACTCAAGAAAAATTCCACATGCCATTTCCGATTATTATTTGCATTAATTTGATTAGGGTTTCACTCTTGCTTTTACACCGGTAATTTCTCAAGACCATTTATAAATTAAATTTAGGCTTGGGAGAAGAACTTCATGGTGTGACAATCTACTTCACCTACACCGACAAGCGTGGAGGTGGTTCGAGGTTCTCGATCCCCTACTTCCACTCCGGTTGACAACAAAGGGAGAATCGCATCCATGGCTTCAAACAACGGTCAGTGTAATCCTAAAATTCCGCATTAGGGTGATCATGTATTGGCTTAGCAAATTATGTTTAGTAGATCACATAATCTACAATGTCCATATCTGTTCTGGAGAGGCCACAATCGTCGTTTTACTATAGAGACCTTTTTCTATCCATGGTGTTGCGTCACCTTATTTGGGTGTGTATCAAGTTGGGTCCATTAGGGATGCATCTTAGGGTTAGAGGGCGACCCTAACTTGTCCTTAGCTGCCGTAGATCAATTCGGGCTTTGTTTAGATCAAAGTTTAGCTTGCTACTTTACCATGTAATCCCGTGATCGGTTAGATCGCTGGTTTGCTCATTACGAAACCCCACCTGTGATACTTTTGCTGATTCAATCTTAAAACTTTATTCCGCAAATTGAGTTGCCTGTTCATCTTGTAATTGCTAGTTCTCGATTGCTTGCAGGAACAAATATCCTCGTGGTTAGGCTGACCGTGCATCTGTTGACATTCACGACTACCTCTACAGTTGGTGTAACGATTGCTAAGGGCAACGTCCCTGGATAGTTATAGTTGGATTACCAACGTTGCTCCATCCAACGACTTATCCTCTCGTCGAAAGATCGGGACACTCTCACGTACATCAGGAATGGTACTAGCAAAAAAACGTGAAGGACCAGAGAAATGGGAACGAGGCTGACCTATTCAGGTAGTGAAGTCTACCTATGCTAAAGTGCAAGTTCAATATTTGTTTCAAGTAGCCATTATTTTCAGGATACATTGTTGGCAACAAATCACACAGCCACACCTTAAGCAAGTTGTGTGTGACACACGGTGGCACCCAGAGGTGAGATTTATGTCTTTCTGTTAACATTTGATTGACAGTAATCATGTAAAGCCTAATCACTTTTTTGAGCTCTCAGATGGCGGTGCAAAAAAGTTGGATTGAATAAAAAAATTGGGAAAGTAGGGTCAAATGGAAAAGGGTATGAACATCTTTTCTTAGTGAGTTAACACCATTAGGTTACTTTCACGTAATAGGTCAGGCCCAACATTCATTTTTAAAAAGAATGGTCAAATGAACAAACTTGAAAAAGCGGGCTTAAAATGGCAGTTCGACTTTGAAACGGGATCATTTTTGTGGTACATATACAATTTCATCAATTAAAAATGGACCCATCATTGCCAGACAATGATAATAAGTAGTTGTGTTATGAGAGTTTACATGTAATTAAGCAGGACAAAGTGATTTCTGTTTGAACTGGGAGACGCCATTTGTATATCAAATTTTGTGGTCTAACTTAATGACATATATTTTTTCCTTTTCTCTACTATTATAAAAATTAAAAGATATTTACACGAAAATTTTAGTACGTCATCTGTCTTTGAGTTGGTTGTACGTCGCCTATATCCAATTCACCATAAGTCTACGTCGCCTATATCCAATTCACCATAAGTCTAAAATAACTAATATACACTCGCTTCCAGCATTCCAGCCTGACCCCTCCATCTCCAAACCCAATCCCAACCGGCCCACACCATCCTGCCTACCCATCCTATGCACCTCCACTCGGTGTTGCGCGATCTGTTTTCTTTTTGTTCATTCCTTTTCTTCCGATCATCCTAATCCTCTCCCTGTCCTTCCAATTACCTCACTTTCCCTCTCCTTTCCTTTTCTTTTATTTTTCCAAATTTCTCTCATAAATATTTTCCTTTTGAAATTACAATTGATATACGGCAAGTTTGTTACCATGTAGAAGTTTTCTATCTATGGTAAAAAAACCTTTCACTAATTGAATAATTAAAAAGTTCAATCATTAGTCGGTGAGGTATAGCAAAATCCATATGCATTAACCTATGGCATAGCCACCCGATCAATTTATGAGGCTATGGAATGGTGTATATAAGAGATTATTCGTGTGGGATGACGCATGAAGCGAGTGCAACCGGGTACAATGTTTTTTTGAGAAACACGGTACAAACGCAGGCGCTCACAACGTGCGCACGCTCACCCCTATGAAGGCACACACGCACACCCTACCCCTATGAGCACCTCCGGAAGACTGGGCCGGCAGCACACTCACCCCTATGAACGCACACACGCACACCCTATCACTATGAACACCTCCGGAAGACTGGGCCGGCATATCTTGAGATTGACGAAGTCACCACAGGCGCCTCGAGCACACTCACCCCTATGAACGCACACACGCACACCCTATTACTATGAGCACCTCCGGAAGACTGGGCCGGCATATTTTGAGATTGACGAAGTCACCACAGGCGCCTCGCTGTCGATGGATACATCGCCTACCACTGAAAGAATAATTAGCCGTAAATGCGAGCAACCCGTGTCAAATCTAGGATTTGAACCCGGGTGGGCTGGTTCCACCACAAGGAACCTAACCAGTTGAGCTATACTCACTTCGCGACCGGGTACAATGTTATATGTGATTTCTAACTTTTTTTCCCATTGTTTTGTTTGTCTTATTTCAGTTTAGCGTTTCTATTGGCAAAGTTTTTATCAATCGTGAAAAATATCTTCACCTATTATAGCGCACATTTATTTTTTTTCTAGTCATTTTACAATTAGAAGGTAATCTACGTCTCTACCGTGGATACGATGAGATAAGACTTTTTTTTTTGGAAATCCTTGTATAAATAATAGAAAGTATGTCCTTGCTAAACGAGTCTAATTAGATGACAAGAAGAGATAAAGATGACGAGAAGAGACATGAGGTGGACACAAGGAAGGGGGCTTGGCAAGCGGTTGCGGGCCTTGCGGGCTTGCGGCTAAACAAGCACCCAAAATATTGTGCAGATATATGGCGTCAAACGCTTTATGCCCATACAAGTAGTACTCAAGTACTCCACTCTATTGTCTCCCTCACACACCAACCCCAAGAGATGATGGCATCCAACAGCAGCGCGCAGGAGACCGGGCGGTGGAGCCTCGCCGGCGCCACAGCTCTCGTCACCGGCGGCAGCAAAGGAATCGGGTAACTAAATAATATTCATCCCTTCATCGAATCCAAGGTCCACGTAGTTTTCACATCTGTTTGAGAAGAGGAAACAAATTAAGGCGCTCGAGGACCTCATCCCAAAATCCCAAATACAGCTAGCTCTCCAACCAATTCAAGCTCTTTAGATTACGTTCTTAATTATATGCGCAACCCGGTCATCACCATGTTCTGGCCTAGCATGGACGTCTATGAGGCTACCAGCGCTACCCTAGCTAGAAACAACACTAATGACTTTTCTGATTAGTGTCTATCCGGTCATTAGTTCTAATCGCACCGAAATCGGCACCAATAGACTATATAGCCTCTCTAGAATCAGTACTAGCTTCAGGCTGGTGTTAAACACCCGCCGTAGTTTCCCTCAAAAAAAAAAGAATCAGTACTAGCTTGTGTGCCTTAATTTCTGACCTCCTGTCTGTTCATCGTCAGTTTGATCATATCGTTGCTTCGGCACATTACTACTAGCTTGGTGGCAGAAATTAAGCATTTATATATGCATCATCCAGGCGAGCCATCGTGGAGGAGTTGGCGAGCTTCGGCGCGACGATGCACACGTGCGCCCGGAACGAGGCTACCCTGAACAGCTGCCTGGAGGAGTGGAGCGCCAAGAAGCTCTCCATCACCGCCTCCGTCTGCGACGTGTCAGCCCGCGCCGACAGGGAGGCGCTCGCCGGCAGGGTCGCCGCCATGTTCGACGGCAAGCTCGACATCCTTGTACGCATACACCAAACCACGACAAACTGACGACCTAGCCTTGATCTCCATTTTTTTCCCTTACAAAATGCAAGAACCTTCACATGTGTGCATGTGCTAGCTTGTGGCGGCGTGTTTGCCAGATCGCGACAAGGAGCTAGTACACTTGGTTCTTGGTTGCAGATCCATCTCTTGAACATTTTCTTAATCTATTTCTCTCAATGCTATAAAGAGGTGTAGAAGTTGGGTAGAGATACAGAAAATGGTTATTAGATGACTTATAATTTGTTAACTTACCTGCAGGTGAACAATGTCGGCTTCCTCTTCCTAAAACCAGCCGTGAACGTGACGCCGGAGGAGCTCTCCAGAGTGATGGCGGGCAACCTAGAGTCATGCTTCCACCTAAGCCAGCTGATGCACCCTCTCCTCAAGACCTCCGGCAAGGGCAACGTCGTCAACATCTCCGGCATATCAACTGTTACCGGGTTCCCATCTCTTCCCATTTGTGCTTTCTGTGCAGCAAAAGGTAACTAAAAAGAGCACAAAATTTAGAACGTATTCACTGTGCGCACCAATTAATAGTTTAGATTTTTTTTTTATTTTTTTCAAGGAAGTTGAAACTCTGGTAATATTAGAAGTGCGTGTGCAAGGGAGGATAAAGCATCAGCTCCCGTCATCTTCTATCTATAGCAAAATAGATTAAACATCTTACAGATGCTCATAGGTCGTCATCTGGCGATCTAATAGATTAGATAAATTCGAGAAATTTTGAAAAAATAAAATAGAACATCTGCAATTGTAGGCCATAGGATTAATCTTGCAATGGAAAAAAAAAACCCACAGCTCCACCTCCCATCCCACCTACCTAACGTATGTACCAGTCTCATTTCCTTGCACATACTTGACGTACTTACGTATAGTTACGTTTCCCTATTACGTATAGTCACTCTACTTCTCTCTTCTACTATAAGCTCTTTCCTTCCTTTTGTTTAGCTGATGCTGTTTAGATTCTGAAATGTAACCATTATTGCCTAACATATTTTCAAAACTATTATACCTTCTAAATGATATATGGACACAACTACACCGAGAGTGCTAGCTGGATAGTGCTAAAAAGAGACACCATTCTTTCCAAAAAAAAAGCTACTAGTACACTCAATATTTATGTATTTTTTTCTTCTTAGAGAAGTTTCTCTTAAATTACTCATTCGATTTATAATCCGATTACACCGTTGTGTTCGTAACAATTAAATCTTTACAACAAGATCTCACATGATTATATTTTCATGAAAAATCACAAATTACTTTTATGATATGTCTAAATTACTTTTAGATTTCACTAAGTTATTTCTTAGACATATAAAAGTAAATTCAGTAAAGCTTAAAACTAATTTACATATATAAAGTAAATTCAGTAAAGCTTAAAACTAATTTACATATATTATAGAAGTAACTTATAACAAAAAGAAAGTAACTTTAATTTAGAACTATATCTAGATTCATTAACATCTATATAAATATGGGCAATACTAAAATGACTTACATTATGAAACGGGGGGAGTAACTCTCTGTAGTAGAAATAATTATATTGTGAGTGAGCTGAAATAAGAAACTATGTAGAGTGAATTTGCAAGTAAAGTGTAGAGAAGATTTATAAAGTCCACAAAATATAGAATTAACTAAAAACAATAATAAGAATAATCAACTTAGAGCATTATAAATGTATAGAAGTAATTTAGTCAAATCTGAAAGTAACTTATATATATTATAAAAGTAACTGAGTATATAATAAAAGTAATTTACAAATATAAATATTTTTTCATCGTAATATAATCATGTAAGATCTTGTTGTGAAGATTTAATTGTAACGAACACAATGGTGTAATTGGATTGTAAATCGGATAAGTAATTTAAGAGAAAACTTTATAAGAAGGAAGAAAAATACACACATGTCTAAGAGGAAAAACAACACGCACATCAGCACGTGTAGCAGTAATTCTTCTCACAATTGGATCGTCGCTGGTTAGCACTAAACCGAGAGGCTTCTCGGTTTAGATTTTACCATGATATATGTATTCATTGTTGATTAAATTAACAAGTTAACCATATTAACTATATTTTGGCTTATACAGAATTACACTAGACATATCCAGATCCATACAAACAATAAAAAAAACAACAAATAAAATTGACTATATATATTATACAAAAAAGCTCAGTAAATACAAATAGGTTCGATATAACTAATTAATTAAGACACAGTAATAGACATACGAAGATATGGCTTGTTATGACGTCTTTTGGTCAATTTTGTTAGTTAGAGGCAGCACGAGAAATTTGTGTGCACCGGATATTTTGCCATTCATAAATTCTAGAAAATAATTATTCTCGTTTGTGATTTTGGTTTGTACTTAATTAGTACATTGGTCTTATTGTCTGGTTATAAAGGTTTTAGTACCGATTTTGGTCGATCGAGTAAAGATCGATTCTCCACTAATGTTAGTTAGAATTAATCGCAAGATAATACCCTTACTAATCTCAGGAGCGATGAATCAAATTAAATTACCAAGAGCCTAGCTGTTGAATGGGCGAGCGACAGGATGCGTGTGAACTGCATCGCGCCAGGCGTCATTACTACACACCTTGTTGATGATGTACGTTGAATTAATACTCCCACATATGTACACCAATTCTGTTACAAAGGCGGGTGTCTTTTTTCCGTCACAATTAGGTTAGTTTTGGCACAGCTCTGCATTCAAGATTTTCTTAACTTGGTTATTTCTAATTCTATAAATCTAATTTATAAATCCAGATCTACGATTATTTTGATAATATTTGGATAATCAATTTATTCTCATTTTAATTAATAAAAATTTAAAATTTCAAACCTAAATATTTTAACATACAAACTAAAAGTGTACCATGAATGTGAGATCTAGAGCTATGCCAAATAAGCTGTTCAATTACTATATATATTTATTTCCCAGTTTTATATTCTTCATTTCCATATCGAAATTCTAAGATAATGGTCCTTCTACTTTTATATATAACTAGGATGGTAGCCCGCGCATTTGCGCGGGCATGTATATCGTAGGCTATTTTTGAAAAACTTACCAGGAATTAATGTCAACCATACTTGCCAAACTTCACAAATATGTTTTCTTCATAAATTTATCTGCCGACTTTGCTTAAATAACTTTTGTTAGGTATCTGTTACCTTTCTATGTAATATTTAATGCATCAGTATACGTAATTATCATTTTCTTCTTCACCATTTAAAATGGAGATAGACTTAGTTCGTTTAGAAAACATGTGTAACAAATTAAGTTCAAATTAAAAGGTAATGTGTTTTTTCTTTTTTAATTGAATGTTTTGGGGCATTTTTTTAATAAATCTCGAAATATTATTATTGTTAATAATGTACCATCAAACTAGCCCTCCTTTTAATTGGTTCATATTAACGTAATTTGTTATACATATTTACATATGCATCAATGAATATAGAGTAGATATATCCTGATTTTTCTTCCGGGAGACATGCACATGTACGTACGACATGAGGAGGGGAGGAATTCTGTTTCCTTTGAGATAAATCCAATGGTTTGGGTCTTGAATTATAAATTTTGTAATAAATAATCTAATGATGTACGTAAAATATTAGCTCTATGATTTAGATTATCACAAAATATATTTTCTATACAGTGGAGGGGAGCTTGAATAAGAGGGGAGGATGTAGCGTATGTACATGCACCATACGCGTAAACGATATGGACAGCCCCTATGGGCCTTAGGGGCTTTTACTTTTTGTTAGCAAATCTAATGGTCGAAAATAGTGGGTCCACTGATGTCGAGGGGTAATGCTCTCTAGCGGGAGGCTGTGAGGCCCCCCTTTGTGAGTTCGGCCGGGGGAGCGGGTGAAATCCTGAGGAGTCTCTTTCGACGCAACCGCGGTGAATTTGCGGGAGCTAGGCCCACGAGATGGAGATCAGAGAGGAAGGGAGAGAGGGATTATACAGGTTCGAGCTGCTATGAAGCGTAACACTCTACTCTTGTGTGTATGATGATTCTTCTGTGCTTAAAAAGTCTCTGAATCCCTAGTGTACAAGCTAGGGCTAGACAAGCTTTGGCTCAAGGATCCAGAGTTCGATCCCCCTTTCCCGCTAGGCATGGTCCTCCTTTTATATTCTAAAGGGATACCACATGTGCTGTGAGTGCTACCTAGAGAGAAGGGAAAATATTCTCTATATTAATTACATGTCTTGTGCCTTAGCCCAGAAGCTATCTACACGTCGGCTGCTGTGCGGGGCCCATCAAATCATGCGGGGCACCCTTGTCATTCACCGTTTAATGGATGAGGACTTCCGGGTTCCCGTTTGCACCAGGAAACGGGAGCCCGGGTCAGTTCAGAGTGGTTGGACCAGCTCTGACCGGAATAAGAGGCTGTGAAGCCCCTCATCATTATGATGGGATGGGACGGAGCACGCCGCACGCCGCTTGACACACTGACAGGGCGGGGGTACACAGTCGCCGTCCCATCGGTCATTCGACCGGTCACAGACCAGTCAGATGCGCAGCACGCCGCATTAAATGCGGCATGGCGCGGCTGCATGGACCGCTTTAAATGCAGTAAGGTGGGCGTTAGGCACACCCACCGAACCCTGTACACGTGGGCTGATACGTGGAGGGAGTCGGGGCAGCCCGACCCCAAGCTGGGAGGGGGCAGCCGCCGCTCCACCCCGGGCTCGAGCTGTGAGGAGGCAGCCGCCGCTGCACCCCGGGCTCGACCCCCCTCGGGGGGTGCCATGTGGGTTTGGGGGCAGCCTCCTCCCTCTAAACGTAATACCCCCGCGCCATATCACCAACAACTGAGTTTAAAGTAAAATCAATTGTTAGATGTTTTTCTTTTTCTAAGAATTATTAGAAATTCCTCTAATTTATTTGAGCGCCACATGGTGACTTAGGAACGTTTGTAGGAGTCACACGTGGCAGTTTAAGAGCGTTTGTAGGAAGTTTAATGCGCTTTTAATATATAATAACATATGTTCGATCCATTGTTTCTATTTTGTTAGGAAACCTCGCGAAACTTTTACTACTGACAAATGTATATTATTTGTACCATCGTCATCACTTTAATTGGTTCATATGCATATAATTTGTTATATGCTATTATGTGAATTAGTAAATATGGAAGAAATATACTTACCATAAACATTGTTTCTCTATGATACGTGAGACCCATACAATAGTTTAAAGAAAAACTATAGTCAATCTAAATAATATTAATATTCATACATAGTAAATTATATCAGAAAATCGAAATGGATTTTAAAGTTGGTTATGCATGCGTACGAACAACGGACATGCTCGTAGCCTATTAATATTCATATATAGGAGTATTCACATTTTTAATGGTCTACGCATATAAAATAGACTAATTTATCTTTATATCTAAAAGATATGGAAGCCATAGTAATATTCTTTTGTTTTTTTACCTCTAAGTCCATTAAATGGTAATGTATACTATATTTTAGAACGCTTACGTACAAATCAACCGATTTAATTTATCTCGTCGGTTGAGCATATTTCAAAAGACATAATTAATTAGATATTGTTGCATCCAACTAAAGGTACAATTTTTTTTATAATTTTTATGTTATTCATAGTTAATTTTTTTCTTTTCACTTACATATTATATATCTATTTTTTCTATGCATGCTTGCAAAGTAATTTATATGTTGTTAAATTATTTTACAATTTTGTATGACAATTTGGATGACATTCAAAGTGTAGGAGTGTGGTCCCTAGATAAATTAAATTTATGCATAAATTTATTTTCATGGTTGCATTTATAATTTTTATTTTAACGCCGTCAATCTGATATAGCTATGCAATTTTGTGGAATAACTTAAGATCACATAATACATGTTTATTTTATTTTTAATGTTTCTTTTATATGAAAATTTATTCACGGTGTATGTTCGTTAAATGGTTTAAGATGACAAAATATATGTACATTTTTTTTATAATAGCTTGTTTTTGTTTGATTGATATGCAAAAGATACATTGGCCTAACTACATTCACCTTCCTGGGTAGATTATTCGATTCTAGCTATACTCATTTCATATTAATCAATATATATCAATCAACAATTGCATAATTTATATGTGTAGTACCCTGATAATTTTTTGCTAGCCTCGCCACTGAAAGAAAGGGTATATATCCATGCGATGCCCTGATAATTCTTTTCTTGGGTTCGCCATATCCAGGTGACATATTATAATTTTTGTAGAGAAACATATGATAACATTTAAATAAATAATAGTTTAAACAAATTAAAAATTGGATATGTACTCGAGAGTTATGATTGTTTATCTATCTAATTATTACTCCCTCCATATTTTAATGTATAAAGCTATTAACTCTTTTACCAACGTTTGACTATTTGTCTTATTCAAAAAGTTTATGTAATTATCATTTATTTTATTGTGATTTGATTTATCATCAAATGTTCTTTAAGCATGACATAAATAATTTTATATTTGTACAAAAATTTTGAATAAGACGAATAGTCAAACATTGATAAAAAGACAACAGCGTCATAATATGGTGGGAGTATTTTTTTTTTATATATTTGGTTGATAGCTAAAGAATAGAAGAGAAAAAGGAGAGACAGCAGGGAGATGGGATCCCTCCTGAGATGGAAGTGATGATTTTTTTTTTGTCTTTTTGAAACTTAAATACGTGCACAGGGAGAGAGAAACATACATATTTCTTTTCTCGAAGATAAGATCTAATAGTGAAAACTAATAATTTAATGGTCAAAAATGTTTGGTCTAATTTGAATTTAAATAATATAATTAAAAAAAGGAGGGTGGACACCTGCCAAGGAACATGGGGAGGAGGGCGTACTATACGTACGTTGTCAGGGTTATGGACTAAATCTCGGCAGAACCCACCACATACCATGTCTTATACAGAAACAACCTTCGGATATAGGAGGAATTCCGCATAAGGAAGGATGAATAGAGTTCTACATGGAAACGACAAGGACTACTCGGATTGTATCCATATTGGTTTCCCTAGTTCTACTTGGACAAGAGAACACCTATGGGTATAAACACAAGACCCCCTAGGAGGAGAGGGGACACGAAACAATAGATCAACATACAAGCCAACATACGCCAAGACAAGACGCCGGATATCGACTTCAGAGATAGACATGGCTAGTCCCCTACGTTGCCTATGGATACCGTCAAGAGAGATATAGCGTTGTCTCTGATCTCGCCGGATGTGGATTCGAGGAGGAAGGCTACCCTGTTGTCGACTACGAGTTAGACCTTCAGACCACCATGTCGACAACAGTTAGATAGGCTACCCCAAATATTGTACTGGTGTGATTATGATAAATAAGAGCAACGACCGGCTTCGGCCAACAGGATGTAGGGTTATTACCTGACAATTCAAGGGCCTGAACCTGTATAAAAATCCTCGTCTCTGTGTCTTTTACCTAAGTCTCGCGTATATCCTAGTACCAACGATCCCCATACTATGCAAATACCGGAATCGCGACATCAAATGTCGACATACATGTATAGGACAATGATTTAGTTTTATTTTCTAAAAACATATTATAAATAATTGTGATTTCCATCTAACTAAAATAGCATAAAAATAGGAGAGAAAAGGAACAAAGGGGAGGGCGTACACCCGGTCAAAAAAAAAAAGAGGGAGGGCGTACACGGACACGTACATAAGCGACACGGGAGGGGATGTGTGGACCCCTGTTTTTATAATAGGAATCAATCGTGTAAACAGTACCATTTCCCTGGATCAAGTAGTCTGGTACACACGAACTCATGGCTAAAATATCAAGTGCACATACACGAGAGTCTAGTATGAATTATTACATCATAAGCCCGCAGGCACAGTCTTAAATCATCGGACCAAGCGGTCCGGAATACATTCCAAAAACAGAAGTAGGTAAGGCAGCGGAGTTAAGGCAGCGGCACGCCATTGCTACAGGCAACGACCGTAACTAAGACCTACTGAGCGCCATCGTCTTCATCTCCCTCCTGGTAGTAGGCATAGGGATCCTCCGAAGCTTCATCTCCCGCTTCTGATTAATTTTATATTTGCAAGGGTAAGTACCAACCGTACTCAGCAAGTCATCACAGCAAGAATGCACATGATAGGGGTATTCAAAGGATGGCTATGGTTCCTTTGCGCAAAGCCAGTTTTGTAATTCTTTTCACAAGCCTAAGACCTAGCACAGACTGATCAAATTTTAGTACCAGTGTTCATATTAAACAATAACGGTTCTGTCCACCATCCATTGTGATCCTAAGGATAGCTTCTCGCCATTGAGTCGTCATGGTTTTCTGAGGACGTCCACATTCCCGCCTCTCAGGAAGTGGCTCCATCAGCATAAAAATCATCATGCAATATGCCATCCCACACAAGTTAAAATTTAGAGTCTAGCCAAATGTAATACACGTCCCGATGCTCAGTAACCGCGAGCACGGCTATTCGAATAGATTTGGTTTACTCACACTGCAGTGGATGTACACTTTACACGCACTCCGCGACTGCCCAACACATGAGCCTCGTCCCAACACATGAGACGCGTCACGGCAAAGCTTTTCGATAACCTCGCATTGGCAGTACCCGCTCCATGAACTTAAATCCTCATGCACTCTAGGCGTCCATGTTTCTAGCAGTGAGAGGAGTTCTGGCGCTCCCGGGAAAGAGAAGTCTCACACATATTAAATTATGGTTCAAGTTAAGTTCTCTCTCTCACACACTCATGGCAGTCCTACCAATGGCGACACCGATGTAGAGCACGCCTCTCGGCCCTACCTCAACGGCTGTCCCATCGTAGCGCACCTGCCTCACTCAGGGGTGAACCATCTATGCAGGGATACTGCCTCCGCTCGGCTATCTAATCCGCTAGGTCTATACCCATTCGAGAAGTACGGTTGTATGGGGGTCGTTTCATGCTTAGCTTCATGGCTCGGTCCTTAATTGACCGGGGACGGTACTAGCCTTTTTCCAGATACCACCCAAATCCTCCGTCCGCCCCAGTCAAAAACAATTGTTTAATTTTATTTCTCCTTTCACAAATCATGTCATCAACATCATGGCAATGTGGCGCTCATGTCTCCACATGCCGCAGCTCAATTACCTTCCCAAAGGTAATTGCCCAAGCATATAGCATTTGATAAATATGAGTATGCATGATTCTAGTATAGCATTTCTAAGCAATTGTCATAATTGACTAGGGACTCATACGTAAACATGGTTACGAAGGAATAAGGGGCAAACAATAATCAAGGCATGGCATAATCACAAGTAGGATGTTCATCATTGCATGCAATTTTATTTGTAAACAAAACAATTTCGCAATTGGGGTCAACATGTTCAAAGAATAGTGATGACTTGCCTTGCTCAAAGTCTTGTGGGTCTTGGTCCTCGCTTGGATCTGCAACTCCCTCGGGCTCTAAAATTACGTGCGAAGAAACGATTTGAATTCGGTTTAGAATTCAAATAAAAATCCAAATAAATCCAAATGGAAGTCGAATGCGAAAGTTGATTCTTTTATATTAACTCTACTATTCGCAAACTAGGGCAAACCCAATTTCGATTTTTAATATCCTAAACTATTTTGCGGGTATAAATATTTTGTTATCGTAAGTTTTTTTTAATTTAATCTACCCGAGCATTATATCCATATAATAGGTTAGAAATTTCTATCGTGAGCTAAATGTCGGACGGAATCCTAAAATTTATCTTATAATATTATACGTTTTAATTTAGTCTATGACTAAACGATTAAATATAATATACGTCTAAAATTCCTAGCGATTAAATCCGAATTTCTACCGTGAATCGATTACTTATAGAGATTATCCAAAAATGATCTATAATAGTCCATAAAGATTCATCTAATTGTTAATTATATCTGAATTACTACTGCGAATTGATTTCTTTTAGAAATTACCAAGAATAATTAAATTTTGCAATTCTACGACCATAATTATTCTATAATTAAATTCTAATTATTTTAAATTTTCTAAACTATTAACCTCCCTAATTTTCTTCCAAATTTTCTATTTATTTTTCCTTTTCCTTTTTCTCCCTTTTCTCTTTTCTTTTCTTTTCTTTTTCTTTCTTTTCTCTCTTTCTCTTTTTCTTTCTTTTCTCTCTTCCTCTCTCTCTGCCGGCCTCTCTTTTCCTCTCCCTCTCTCTCGGCTCTCTCCCACCCGAGCGGCGGCGGCGGTGGACGCGAGGGGGAAGGAGGGCGGCTCACCGGCGGCGGCAGCGGCGACGACGGCGGCGGCGACGGTGGCGCACGGTGGCGCGGGAGCGGCGGCACGGTAGCACGGGAACGGCGGCGCGGCGGCACGGGAACGGCGGCACGGCAGCACGGGAATGGCAGCCCGGTGGCACGAGAGCGGCGGCGCAGTGGAGAGGGAAGAGGGGAGGAAGGGTGAGATGGGGTGGGGGAAAATGGAGAGAGGGAGGGTATTTGTAGAGAAAGGAGGAGGAGAGGGGGAAGGGCGGCGGCGTAATGGCGACGCGACGGCGGCGCTCGGGGCGGGACGACGGCGACGCGCGGGCGGCGACGCGATGGCGGCGTGGGGCTCGGAGCGGCGATGCGACAGGTGGCGCGGGCCTCGACGCGGCGACGCGACGCGCGAGCGCGGGGCGCGAGGCGGCGATGGCGATGGGCGGGACGGCGATGCGACGGCGACAGGACGATGGCGCGACGACGGGACGGGCGCGCGGCGCGGCGACGGGACGAGCGCACGGCGCGGCGACGGGACGGTCGCGCGGCAGCACGCGGGCGCGCGGCGCGGCGACAGCGTGGCAGCGGCGGCGCGGGGCGTGAGGCGGCGGCACGGGGCTCGAGGCGGCGGCACGGGGCGCGAGGCCGACGGCGACGCGGCGGCGACGATGGCGACGGCGGCGCGGCGGGCGAGCGGGGTGCGGGCGAGCGGCGCGCGGGCGGGCGGCGCGTGCGGCAGGGAAGGGGGCGGGGCTAGGGGGACCATGTCGAGCACCTAGAGGCTAATGAACAGTGAATTTCCTATTTTTCCCGATTTTAGCCCATTTTCTATTTAAATTTGATTCCATAATTCCTAATTTTTGTATATATGAAGTTTAATCAATATTTGTGTTATTTTAACTAATGAATCCACCCTAGATTAATTTACTCATATTGTATTTATATAATTTATTTTGAATTTTTAATTAGAGTTAATTTCTTTTCCCATCGCATTTAAATTTAATTGGTACAAATATGGTTGCGATAACATTTTGTTTATCTCTATCCACCTAATCTTCATTTTAAATTATATTTATTTTTATTTATTTAGTTAATTCGATTTTTAGGGTTTATTCCTAGTTAATTATCCATTATTCACGATTTATAAACTCCAAAATCAAAATCCAATAAAATAATCGAATAAAATCGGCATGATGCAATTTATTCAAAAAGTTTTTGAAGGTCCGCATTTTTAGATTTTTGTCGGTCGAATTTTCAGAGTGTTACAGGATGTGATTTTCTTTTTTTTTTTTGAAAAATAGATCTAATGACATATAATGTCGGGTCAATCATATAAGTGTAAATCTAATAGATGAAAACCTAAAATAGTGGGTCCACTGGTTAATTAGAGTACCACATGGCTGTTTCGGAGTGCTTTTAGAAGTATACGTGACGGTATAGGAGCGTTTGTACGAAGTTTTATGGACTTTTAGTATATAATAGATAGATAGATAGATAGATGGAAATAGATAGATAGATAGAAGTTATTTTTTCACTCAAGAAGAATAATGCACAATTGATAGCCATATATGTATATATATGAAACACGCTCCAGTAATTTACACACTTTTTTTACCCGGGTAGCAATGAATTGAACCAGTTTTTTACCATTGGAATTATCGGAACTATATATGCAATCGAGCCTAATTATTTCGTTTTTGTTTCATCTCCCATTGAATATAAATGCTCTCTACTACAGTGCAAGAGCGGCAACAATCCTCATGTTCAAGGCGTGACTTCGCCGGATTTCGTACAGGAGGAAATCGCACGAACACCGATGCGGCGTGCAGGCAAGCCGGAGGAGGTCTGGTCGCTGGTGGCGTTCCTGTGTATGCCAGCAGCGGCATACATCACCGGCCAAATCATCTGCATCGACGGTGGCCGCACCCTATCTTGAAGTGTCGTGCGGCCTACGCGATTGTTTACTTCCGTAAAACCCAGAACCAGGACGGTGCACACGCATGTAGAGATCATCCGTTTGTCTGATGGTTAAGGAAAATAAAATTATAAAGGACTTTACCAATTGAAGTATTAAAATTGGAAATATTATCGGAAGGTTCAGATTTGACAATGTTGAGAAACCAGTCGATTCTACTGATCAGCACACAAGCAAACCAAACGCAGAGTTATAGAACACAAAAATAATAAGCGAGTGGAAGCTTTATTTCTTCTGGATTTGAGTACAAGCTACAAGAGAAGAAGCAGTAGACCGAAGATCGGTTGTCCTCGCCTCGGACCTTCTGGGCCCTATTTATAGGCGGAGGAGGGTAGAGGCTTGCATCGTAAGCCTTGAACCTTCTGGCTTGCATCATAAGCTGGCTTACATCGTAAGCTGGCTTCTCCTGTAAGCTGGCTTGCGCCATAAGCTGGCTTCCTCTGTAAGCTGGCTTCTGGCGTAAGCTTTCTTTTGTAGTAAGCTTCCCAATCATAATTTAATTCGTCCACAGTAAGATAGGTTTCATAACACTCCCCCTTGGACGAATTTGAATTATGCGCATACCTCATTAAAAACTCCTCCAAAAACCCAGTGGGAAAAAATGGTAGGAGAAAAGAGTACATGGCACTCTGGATATTGTGTTGCACCTGTTGCCTTGTTAAAAACCTTGCGTGAGAAAAACCTAATGGGAAAAAAAAACTCACCAAGGGAAAAAGAGTACAACAGTTGATCAAGTCTTCAGGACTTGTTTGTGATTCTTCAGGATCACAATCATGGGCTAATTGTTTGCTCCCTCTAATCCTTGCAATTCACTAAGTCGTCTCATGCCGATGTCATGAACACATTTGTAAAAGCTTGATGCTGGCAGAGACTTTATAAATAAATCTACGAGATTTTCGCATGACTTAGTTTGCAAGACATTTATTTCTCCGCTCTTCTGGAGCTTGTGAGGATAAAAGAATTTGGGAGCAATATGCTTTGTGAAATTGCTTTTCACATAGCCCATATGTATTTGTGCAACACAAGCAGCATTATCCTCATAGATAATGGTGGGGGTGTTATCAATGTTTAGGCCACATGACTTTTGGATGTGACCGATCATCCGACTAAGCCACACACATTCTCGTGTGGCCTCATATAGCAGACCGCCAGGAAATGGCAGTATTACCACAAAGAAATACAAACCCAGTCTGGGATCTAGCATTATGAGGATCAGACATATGGCCAGCATTAACATATCCCACCATGGATGGATCTTGGTTCTTCGGGAACCACAACCCAAGATCTTGAGTACCTCGAAGGTATGTGAGGATAGTTTTGACGCCAACCCAATGTCTTCTGGTTGGGGTTGCACTATATCTAGCCAATAGATTAACTGCAAAAACAATATCAGGTCTCGTGCAATTGGCTAGATACATTAGTGCTCCAATGGCGCTTAAGTAGGGAACTTCAGGTCCCAACACTTCCTCATCATCTTCCTTGGGTTTAAATGGGTCCTTATCCGCTTCTAGGGATTGGACCACCATGGGGGTTTTCAACGGATGACATTTATCCATATTGAACTTACCAAGGACCCTCTTGGTATAGGTAGACTGGTGCATGAACACTCCTTCAGGGAGGTGCTCGACCTGCAGGCCCAAACAGAACTTAGTTTTCCACAAGTCCTTCATCTCAAACTCGGTCTTAAAATAAGCCATTGCTTCTTTAATGTCCTCTGTGGTGCCAATGATATCAAGATCATCGACATAGACCGAGATGATACAAGATCCATTCAGGGATTTCTTTATGAACACACAGGGACAATCATCATGGTTTAAGTAACCTCTCTTCAGGAGATAGTTACTTAATCGATTGAACCACATCCTTCCGGATTGTTTCAATCCGTATAATGATCGCTGCAGGCGAACACTATACATGTTGCAATTTCCTTTCGGATTCGGAATCTTGAGTCCTTCAGGGACCCTCATATAAATTTCCGAATCTAGTGACCCATACAAGTATGCGGTCACTACATCCATCAACTACATATCCAAGTTCATATTAGTTGCCATTGAGATTAAGTATCGAAACATGATTCCACTCATCACAGGAGAGGGAGTTTCATCATAGTCAATACCGGGTCTCTGCGTGAACCCTTGTGCCACTAGCCTCGCTTTATACCTCACCACCTGGCCATTCCTCTTCCGGAGGACGACCCATTTGCATCCTACAGGGATGACTCTTTGAGGTGTTGGGACTGCAGGCCCAAAAACCTCTCTTTTACAAAGCGAGCGCAACTCTGCCTCTATTGCTGCTTTCCATTTGTCCCAATCTGAGCGCTTCTGGCACTCAATCATGGACATTGGTTCTAGATCTGGATCCATTATGACAGCAATCTTTGAGGCAAAGTGAATGTCGACAATAGTGGTCTTTCTATGATGTTACTCTCCTATATTAACATAGTTAGTGGAAATCTCCTCATTTATTTCCTCCAGCTCGTCATGATTTCCCATAACGACTGAGTAGGTTGTTCCGATCTTCCAGTGCCAAGGTTCGCGCGTAAAGCACTGGGTTCTCCATCTTCAGGATGGTGTCCTTCTGGGACCATCTCAACTTCAGGTTGAGTTGCCTCTTCTTGGGCTTTCTCAACTTCAGGTTGAGCTTCTTCAACTGATTCTTTGAGTGGAACAAGTGGCTCAGGTCCTTGTCTCCGTAGGACGTCTCCGCGGAACCTTGTCCCGAACACCCGGAGGTCTCCCTCTCTTCCTAGGATGGGGGTAAGAGCAGAGTCAGTAACCTTCTGGGTTACTTCTACTCTTTCCGGCGCATTTACTGCAGGTATATGCGACCTTGTCATTCCCTTGTAATCAGTGAAGGCATCTGGCAACTTATTTGCAAGATTTTGCAAATTTATGATTCACTGAACTTCCAGTTCAGCTTCACTAGTGCGTGGATCTAAGGACTGCATCCCAGTTGCATTCCATATTATATCTCGGCATTCTTCTGGATGCCTTTCTCCCCCTAATGCTGGGAAAATAGTCCTCATCAAAGATACAAACAGCGTACCGAGCCGTATGAAGATCCCCAGTCATAGGCTCAAGATACTTGATTATGGACAAAGTCTCATAACCAACGTATATCCCCAACTTCCGGTGGGGTCCCTTAGAAGTACGCTGTGGTGGTGGGATTACGCAGATGGGAAATACTTGGTTCTTTTCCACGCACTAGCTGAAGGGGGGCTGTACTATGATATGCAGTTGGCTTGAGTTGGATTAGTGTTGCTGCATGCAACACAGTATGGCCCCAACAACTGGTTGGTAGCCTACAATCCTGCAACAGTGGCTGTGCAATCAACTTGATCCTCTTGATCAAGGACTCAGCTAGGCCATTTTGAGTGTGGACATGTGGTACTGAATATTCTACCTTAATGCCCATGGCTAAACAATAATCATCAAAAGCCTTCGACCTGAACTCACCAGCATTATCCATTCGAATGGATTGTACGCGGCTATCAGGGAAGCTAGCTTTTAGCCTGATGATTTGGGAAATTAGCTTTGAAAAAGCATGGTTCCTTGTGGACAATAGATCCACATGGCTCCACCTGGTAGAAGCATCAATCAGTACCATGAAATATCTAAACGGGCCCGACAAGGGCTGGATAGGTCCATATATGTCACCCTGTATCCTTGCCAGGAAAACAGGTGACTCATTCCTAATCTTCAGGAGGGATGGCCTAGTGATCAACTTCCCTTTTGCACAAGCAGGGCAAATAAAATCTTCAGGATTAGGGAAGTCATTAGTTTCAACATTGTGGCCAGCAGAATTGTTGATGATTCTCCTCATCATACCAAACCCAGGATGACCCAGCCTATCATGCCAAACTCTAAATGACTCTGGGTTTCTAAATATGGTTTTCATCGCAACATATTCCTCAGTGGGTTTTATGTACGTGTAGTACAAACCCGATGGCGATGAAGGGAGCCTTTTCACCACTTGGTTTTGATATCCATCTATTTTTATTATGAGCAGATATTCAGCATCTTGCTCAATCTCGGTTTCTATATGGAAACCGTTTGCACGGATATCTTTAAAGCTTAAGAGGGTACGCTTTCAATCAGGATACAATAGAGCATCCTTTACAAAGATATGGGTACCCATAGGGAGAACAAGAGTAGCACTTCTAGGGCCTACTATATGAGCATTGCTTCCGGCAATGGTCATAATATTTCCAGTTTTCTTAGTTAAGGTGTGGAAATATCTAGTTTCCCTTAAGATTGTGTTAGTGGTGGCACTATCTACTAGACATATATCCTCTTATGCCATGGGATTCCCACAAAGTCTGTTTATAGAACATAAACATAAATGAAATTAAACATGGAGTAAGTTGATTCTATTAAGGGAAACATTACAAGGACTTTAGGCCCAGTAAAAGACTAAGCATGCTCTTCAGAAGTATTATTCATGACCAAAGTTCTACATGTGCTACTCATGCAGAACACTGCATATGACTGACATATAGGAGATTACTTCAGGTCTCCAAATATGTCATCATCTTTTTCAAGAAGGTTGTCCCAATCATCGTCCATACGGACGTCCCCACCATCCTCAACATTGATAAGCATGTCATCATGCTTTTCAATCTGAGCTTCAGGCTCAATGGTGAAGTGGGACTCATGTTGGCTCTTTTTCTCATTCATGCTTTGTTGGTAGAGCTCAACTAGGTGCTTGGGGACACGGCAGTTACGAGACCAATGCCCTCTGCCTCCACATCTATAGCAGTTATCATGCTTTACCCTAGATGATTCACCTGTAACCTTCTTGAGTTCGCCTTTACCTCTGGGTTTACCCTTGCTCTTGCCCTTGAATATGATACTTCCCTTACCTTTCCCTTTCTTCTCACCATGGCCTCTTTTATGGCCACGCGAGTTTCCAACAACATTGGCATGTGCTTCAGGCACTGCCATAGACCCAGTGGGTCAAGCAGAATGATTCTTTAGAAGAACCTCATTCTGCCTTTCTGCAACTAACAGGACTAAGATAAGATCAGAGGACTTCGGGTACTTTGAGTTCCTGTATTGCTGTTGCAGCACTATATTGTTGGAATGAAAGGTAGATAAGGTTTTCTTGATCATCTCAGCATCAGTGATCTTCAGGCCACATAAACGCAACTGAGAAATGATCCTATGGAGAGCAGAGTTATACGCCGCCACAGACTTGTAGTCTTGGAAGCGTAGGGTGATCCAGTCATGTTGTGCCTGTGGGAGCACAATTGACCCTTGCTGGTCAAAGCGATCCTTCAGGGATTGCCATAATACCAGTGGATCTTTCTCGGTCATATATTCAGACTTCAGGTCTGGATGGAGATGGTGGAGCAAGAAATGCAATGCCTTTGCTTTCTCGGCCTTCGTAGACTCCACCGTGCCAACTTCGGGCAGCACAATAGTATGATCGAGACCCATGTAGTCGAGTTTAATCTCAACGTCCAATGCCCAAGTGAGGTAGTTACTACCATCCAAGGCAAGCTCGACGAATTCCTTCTTTGCTATGTCCGACATGTTCTTTTTACCTTTTTAGCTCGGTAGAGTCTCATGCTGATAACATGTTGAGAAACCAGTCGATTCTACTGATCAGCACACAAGCAAACCAAACACAGAGTTATGGAACATATAAAGAATGAGCGAGTGGAAGCTTTATTTATTCTAGATTTGAGTACAAGCTACAAGAGGAGAAGCAGGAGACCGAAGATCGGTTGTCCTCGCCTTGGACCTTCTGGGCCCTATTTATAGGCGGAGGAGGGTAGAGGCTTGCATCGTAAGCCTTGAACCTTCTGGCTTGCATCGTAAGCCGGCTTACATCATAAGCTGGCTTCTCCTGTAAGCTGGCTTCCTCTGTAAGCTGGCTTGCGCCTTAAGCTGACTTCCTCTATAAGCTGGCTTCTGGCGTAAGCTTTCTTCTGTAGTAAGCTTCCCACTCATAATTTAATTCATCCACAAGAAGATAGGTTTCATAACAGACAATAAGTTTTTTAGCTGGGTTTATTAAAACACTCCTCTATTCTTCGTTGGATGCCACCTTTTGAACTTAACAATATTTAGTTTTGTAGTACTCATTAATTTTCTCCTCTCATCGTTCCTTCATCACGTGCACAGATGCGCTATTATTTTTTCCCTACTTTTTGGCTTTTGGACTAAGTAAATTGAAACCACTCAATCTCATACATACGTTCCATATCTCTTGGTGTAAGTTGTAGAAATTTGAAGTTAAACCTTTTATATAACCACTCATGATAGCATAACCTATATTGAAAAAAAAACAATTGTTTGCATGTGGTTTCAAATAAATCGGATTTATGGTGGAGCTAAACTGTGCGCTAGCTAGCGAACCACTGAACATGCCCCTCCTGAGTTTTCCATTTTTCTAGTGTCTCCGCAGGTACCCAGCCACCTATATACCTCAAAAAGTAACAAATTTATTCTACGGGTTTTCCGTTTGTCATGCGCTGCCCTATGCTCCCAACTTAAAAAGTGATAAATTTATTTGTATGAGTGCCTCACACATGAATCTGCTTTTTTTTTGGGAATTGCTATATTACTGTGGATAGTGAAAAGGAGAGTAAACTTTCAGTTTTTTAGCCGTTGAATGTGCATTAAGATTCGTGGTAGAGGAGATTTTTTTCTTCCGTGTGCACATGAGGTGGGAATCGAACTCCTTTCACTTATATAGACAAGTTACGTAGAAGTTTGTAGTTATAATGTAGTTACTCTATAATTATGTTAATGAATGTAAACATATATATCTATCTAGATTCATCAACATGAATATAAATGTGTGAAATGTTAGAATGACTTACATTGTGAAACGGAGGAAGTACATTTGAAGGATTTTGTGTGATTTTCTGTCGATAGTAATATATGTAGTACCTTGTTTTTTGGTTTGGCCGCTAGCATTGCTGGAAGGCCATAAAAGAGATACTGCAAGCTTACAACGGAGCTTATAACGCTAGTAATTTTTCACCAACTCTTTGTTAATACTGTTTAGATTTCATAAAGATGAGTAAAAGAGATTACCACCTTCCTCTCGATATATATAGTCTATGTTCTGCTAATATGGTGCCGTGTAGTACGTTGTTGGAAATATAAACTGATGACGCTCTCTCTCGTGGCCCGATCTTCTGGTGAGGGGATAACTCTCGCTTTGATCGAGTGCGACGTTTGCGACGTGGCTACCAACCAGAACAAGTCCAGGACGCATGCAATCGCTACACCATAAACGATGTCATACCAACCGTGACACGCGGTTGATGATCCCTGCAATGCAAACGAGAGAACACTGCAAGAAAAAGATAAGATGCAATCTAAATATTGCGAATAGGTAATTAAGCACAAAGGAATAGTTGCGATTGAAGTGGTAGATCTAATCGATCCGGCAAATGAACACACCAACTATTGGGGCCTCTGAATCAATAGTCGTCGACTAATCGAGCAAGGACTAGACACAAAGTGAATGTCACTTGGCAAAATTCAACTAAACAAAACCCAATTGTTTTTCAGGATGTACAAAGCTATTTATAGAGGAAAACAAAGCTAGGGTTAAGTGCTAATTCGTGGAGGTGGAGGGAGACACTTCCGAGATGGACCTTGTCTATTACAAGGCCCAAGGCCCAAGTTCGGTTTCAGCAATAACACTGTCTTGTTTTGGCGATTCCTGTTGACTCGAGATGAATATGGACATGAGACCGGATACGTTTGAAAGGTAGTGAGATAAGATTTCCACAAAGTCCAAGATCACCCAAATCGGAGTTGGCATGAAGGTGCTAGGTCCGTTTGAAGTCAGTGCTGGCTCCGGAGGCCGAACTAGACTTGAACTTGGAATTATCATTGGAACGTGTGAAGTTATGAGCGTATCCGACGAAGTGATGTCCACATCACATATATATTTAATTTATATTCAATTAATAAATCATAACAATAATTATATAAACTAGCATAACCATATCTCGCGATCTAGGTACGTAGATGAGACAACAACACATGAATAGATCGAATATTAAAAAAAGGGACGAAACGTACCGACGGTTCTATTCTGGTTCCACTGTGGAAGATGATCGGCTTGCTGATGAGCAACACATAACGCAAGAACAACTCATGGTATAATTCTTGCATCCATAGTAATTCTCCAAGACAAGTGGAAGTACATTGCTTGTAACTAATATACATAATGTTAGTTCTCTCTTTATTTGTTGAGGTAATTGATGATCGAAATTAGTACTTAACGACCATCAACAACTCCTCCAAGCTAAACGTTAGCTAAACCTTGAGTAAAGATAAAGCCTGGGTTATTATGGGGGACATAGTACCCGGGTACCTAAGAAGAGGCTTTTGGGCCGCGAGGGATGGGTCAAGTGTTGGTGGCTGTTAAATGCCGATTCTATACCGTCAACATATGCATAAAGTTTAGATAATAAAACATCCAACATAGTGATAGGTGCTTAATCTCACATATTCCACAAGTGTTGGTGTATAGTTGTATGCAAATGATAAACTCTGAAGTTGGGAGGCAAATCAGACTAAACTAAAGAAAATCATGTATCCATACAAGGTGGGGTTGTGAACTTCATCGGAACATCAGTAAATCAACCCAAAACTCCGAGAAATAGATGGAGGAAGATCCAGGGAGTCTACCGACCGAAGGCCAGGCCAGATGGGCCGAACCACCACTTCCACCGTTGGATGTGGGGTTTGGCGTAGACGTCCCAGATGCATCCCTGATGACGGTTAGAGGGCACTTCGGACATTTCCCTTCACCAACCGTCATACCTACCTCTATATAAAGACTTCACTTCCTCACTTCATACACACACTTCCAAGCTTGAGCTGAATTATAAGAGGCTCTATTGAACTATATTGTATACTAGAATAGGAAGAGAGTAGAGTAGAAGGAGTCGGAAGAATTCCGGAGTTGTCGGTAATCTTCTCCTATTTCTTTTATTTTGTTTATTACTCTGAATTCAATATAATATTCTTCTTGAGTAATTTAGATTTATCTTGTGAGAATTATCTCTTGGTTAGTTCCTAGATAGCATACGGGATTATTGTTGACTATAATCAACTAAAATATAGTGATTGCTTTGGTGAGTTATAAACACTAAAGTAGATATGAATTGCTTAGACGTGGTGTTTAGGTAGTAATTATCTAGTAATTGCTGCGTATCCCACAGTATGTTGAGGTGGGTGTAGAGGTGGTTACAGCCCTCAAGATCACTGAAGTCCTCCCTGTCCGGGTACGTAGTAGAGCGACATTTGGGAACAGCGGGTTGCCAGTGCGTAAAGTATTGCGTTAGGATTAAAATTAAGCTTTCCCTAGTCACTGTTTCTCACTAGTGAATCCTCTCTATCCTGGCCTATCATATGCTTGGTGTCCTTGGATGAACCGGAGGAAGCTCTGATCACACACGTTCCCTTGGATTCGATACCATTGGAATACTCCGTAGGGGAGGTGCTGCATCGGTATATCCGTGCGCTTGCGGATTTTATCTGTAACCGTATCAAATACCAACAAGCATTTCTGGCGCCGCTGCCGGGGAACGGTTTGCTTATCATTTCCGAACCCAGTTCATCCTCGTATCATTTTTCATTTTTTTTATTCTACCTTCTCCCCTACTATCTTAGAGAAGTATTCCTGTCAACTTTTCTCGACCATGAAGCAACCTCTGTTTGTGCTGTCTGCTCCTCGGGGCGAATTCTATGAGCCACCTCCTTCATCGGAGCCCATTTATACAACTGGCTATGAAATTCGTCCCGAACTAATTAGTATGGTTAGGGAAAATCCTTTTTCTGGCTTTGATCTAGAAAATCCCTACCATCATCTGCGAGACTTTGAACAAGTCTGCTCATGCCTTAAGATTCGTGGCATGAGACAAGAAACTGTGCGGTGGAAATTGTTTCCGTTCTCTCTTCAAGAGAGAGCAAAGCAATGGTACACCTCTACCGTTGGATGTGTAAACGGTAGCTGGGAAAAGCTACGAGACAGATTCTGTCTTGCCTTCTTCCCAGTTACCCGTATTACTGCCCTTCGAGTAGAAATTCTCAATTTCAAGCAGATCGAAAACGAATCAATCGGTGCAGCTTGGTCTAGATTCACTAATTTAGTGCAGTCCGGACCAACCCTGTCCTTACCCGAGTATGTGCTTCTCCAACATTTCCATACAGGTTTGGATAAGGAGTCTGCATTCTATCTGGACATAACCGCTAGAGGATCGTTCATACATAAAACACCGTCAGAAGGAAAAACGATTTTGGATCGCATCCTAGAAAACACTTCCTTCATGACGCAGTCCAATTAACCCCAACCGGAGGCATCCGTGTCCAAGATAGAGGAACCTCTAACGATCGAGCCACTTGCTGAGCCATCTACTTCTGCTAGCTCGATTGATGAGAAGATTCCTGAGCAGCCATCCGTCGAGAATGAAGAAATTCAGACTCCAGATTGTGCCGCAATAATGTTCAGGGAAGGTTTTGACAAAGACTACGGTAATATCCTGAACTACTTTAGCAAGAGGAAACCACCCATTCCTTTGTCACCTCCCGATCCTATGGAACTTGGGTTCCTGCGTGAAACCGTCCGGGAGCTGACATCCATAATGAGCGACGAATAGCTAAGGGAGGCAGAGCTTTCTTCCGAAGTAATTCGGATAAATACCGCTCCCTGAATCATTCCTTGCCATCTGGAAGGGAACGATGTCGGTATTATCTACAGTCCAACTGTCGAGGCCAATCACGTCTCTGAGTCTTTTGCATTCGCTTATTTGAGTGATAAGGCAGTGACCCCGACAAACAAATTCTTCAAGCATCCGAACACTGGGCTAATCGGGCTGCCCATTGAGCAACTTCTCATCAACACACCCCGATTATGTAGCCCCAAAATAACACTGGGAGAGAATGAATTCTCTATTCCATTCTCGCGGGCAAGGATCACCTTGACCGATCCTCTCCAAGAAATTGAGTCAGTGGAAGAGGTTACCGCAGTTCCTCCTCATGAGTCTCCCGAGGCCCTTCTAGAAGATGAGGTCCCCGACTTCATCAAGGAAGAAGCAGATCCCGGTGAGACTCTCGACCTGCCAATCATGGAACCACCACCTCGACCCCGCTCGAGCTTAAACCATTACCTCCAGGCCTACGATATGACTTCCTACACAATGACAGAGAAGCCCCTGTCATAATCAGTGACAAGCTTTCTGAAGATGAGACTCAACGTCTTCTCACCGTGTTAGAGAAGCATCGTTCTGTTCTTGGCTACTCGCTTCAGGACCTTAGGGGGATTAATCCCGCGCTGTGCACCCATCGTATTCCTATTGATCCCGAGAGTACTCCCTCTAGGGAACCTCAATGACGGCTCAATAATGCAATGCGAGAGGTCGTAAAGAAAGAGGTCTTGAAACTCCTGCATGCCGGGATTATCTATCCCGTACCATACAGTGAGTGGGTTAGCCCAGTCCAGGTTGTGCCGAAAAAGGGAGGAATGACGGTCGTGTATCGATGGAGGATGTGTATCGATTACAGAAAACTCAACAAGGCTACAAAAAAGGATCATTTCCCGCTACCCTTCATTGATGAAATGTTGGAACGGCTGGCAAATCATTCCTTCTTCTGTTTCCTTGATGGGTATTCTGGATATCATCAAATTCCTATCCATCCGGAGGACCAGAGTAAGACTACGTTCACATGTCCATATGGCACCTATGCGTATCGTAGGATGTCCTTTGGACTGTGCAACACTCCTGCATCTTTCCAAAGGTGTATAATGTCTATTTTCTCGGACATGATCGAGGATATCATGGAAGTCTTCATGGACGACTTCTCGGTCTATGGAAAGACTTTGGGTCATTGTCTGCAGAATCTAGACAAAGTCTTACACCGATGCCAAGAAAAGGACCTAGTGCTTAACTGGGAAAAGTGCCATTTCATGGTCCGTGAAGGGATAGTTCTTGGGCATCGAGTGTCCGAACGAGGAGTCGAAGTTGATCGTGCCAAAATTGATGTGATAGATCAGCTTCCTCCACCCGTGAACATCAAAGGAATCCGCAACTTCTTTGGTCACGCCGGCTTTTATAGAAGGTTCATCAAGGACTTCTCTACAATTACCAGACCCCTGACCAATTTGCTAGCCAAAGATGCGCCCTTTGAGTTCGATGACGTGTGCCTAAAATCTTTTGAAATTCTCAAAAAGGCACTCATTTCTGCTCCAATCATTCAACCTCCTGATTGGACTCTGCCCTTTGAGATTATGTGTGATGCAAGTGACTTCGCTGTTGGTGCGGTCTTGGGCCAAACCAAGGATGAAAAGCATCATGCAATCTGTTACGCTAGCAAAACTCTAACCGGAGCCCAGTTGAATTATACAACTACTGAAAAAGAGCTGCTCGCGGTTGTTTTTGCTATCGACAAGTTTAGATCTTACTTAGTAGGAGCCAAAGTGATAATTTATACTGATCATGCTGCTTTGAAATACCTGCTCACTTAGAAAGATGCTAAGCCTCGTTTGTTAAGATGGATTTTGCTGCTCCAAGAATTTTACTTGGAAATTAAAGATAAAAAAGGAGTAGAAAATTATGTAACAGATCATTTGTCCAGGCTACAGATCACTAACAAGCAGGAACAGCCGACAAATGATTTCTTAAGAGATGACATGCTGATGACTGTTCGCGACTCCAACCCGTGCTATGCCAACATAGTGAACTATATGGTATCCAAGTACATACCACCAGGGAAAAATCAACAAAAATTGAAGTATGAAAGTCGCCGTCACATATGGGATGAGCCATACTTATATCGGGTCTGCTCCGATGGCCTACTACGAAGATGTGTGCCAACTGAAGAAGGACTAAAGATCATAGAACGATGCCATGCCTCACCTTATGGTGGCCAT